>NC_090653.1:162169753-162469753 GCF_040937935.1 Hyperolius riggenbachi | reverse complement strand
CCTTTGTACAGTAAAACCCCCATCATACAGCAACAATGGGGACTGGCTGATGCTGTATAAAGGTAGTCATACATCTAGTGATGATGGGCAGATTCAACAAAGAGACAAATCTCTCTATCGAATCTGACAAGAGAGAGATCTTTTGGCTGCCCATACACCACAGGCCAATTCCCAATTAATTTCTTGCTGAAATCGATCTGGAATCGGCCTTGTGACGCCGCATCCGACTGCCTCTCCGCCCCAATGCTATCCCAATAATGTTAAATGTTCACCCGGTGCCCAGTGCAAGTTATACATTATCTGTCCACGGCCTCCGCTTGTCCTCCGCTGGCATCCGGGTGCACTCGGTTCTCCATACACACGTGCCACATGGTTGCCTAGTAACATGGGCAACCCTTAGTAACGTGGGGTAGCTCCCTTACTAGGCAACCATATGGGGCGCATGTGTATGTAGAGTGGAGTGTGCCCGGAGCTTCCAGGAAGACAAGCGGAGGCCACGGACAGGTAATGTATCACTTGCACTGGGCCCTGGGACACATTTAACATTAGGGGCGAAAGCATCGGGGGTTTTGTTGCTTGTCCCGATATCGTGCGACATTACCGCTGCACACCCGATCTAGCAAGTTGGCCCTACATCTTGCAGCATGTGCGGTCGACTAATGTAACCAATTTCGGACAGAGATTGTTAGCATTGTCGGTCAGGCATGCACTTGGCAGCACCGATTATAATAATTGAATTGGATGGACGTCCAGGCACCAAGTCGCCTGATGTATGGTTACCTTTACTTTCTCTTCCATTTTCTGGGCTGGCAAGCATCTGCCTTTACATATGTGCAGCACGCTGGGGCCTTTGATCTTTAACCCATCAACCCCACTGGCACCATTCACAGGAACACAGAATGTGAGGTGGAGCTACTTTGCAGGGACGTGGCCCACTTGCTTGGGCAGGCTGAGCTCATTTGTGAGGCTGTGGACTCCATGCACTGCTGTTGCTGCGGGGCACATGCAATGAAAAAATGGAAAGTACATTGGGGGCCACTAGAGAAGGCTTGGTGGACAGTGGTGACTTTGGACACTGCTGCCTTACACAAAGAATAGAAGAATAACTGCAATATGGATAAGTTCCCTCTTTCAGTGACTTTCCGACTCCGAGTACACATTATTAAACTAATTTTACTCTCAAATATAGACTGTATACTAAAACATTTAACTAGAGAAAGTCTCTGTGTGGGGACAGCAGTAAAAAAAAAAAAGAAGACAGAAAATAGGTTATAACTCATTTTCGGAATACATAAAACTAAATTCTTTTTTTTCCTTAGAGTTAGATTTGAAATGTCCTTTGTATTATTTTGAGTTGTACAAAAATGAGATAACATTTTATGCAACCTAGATGGAACAGTAGAGAAAATTAATGAGGTTTATCAAACATATGATAAATGTACTTACTGTATTTAAATTCTAAAGGATAGCAGCAATCTGTGAAACTAAATGCTACTTGATATGCAGCATTTCAATGTATGTGGTAAAAAGTGCTGAAAATGTCCAAATAAATGGAAACCCCCTACTAGTGTATTCCTTTATGCTCTCCATTCTTTACTTCCATTACAGTAGCAACTAATAACTGTCTACCAGCAGCATAATAATAAACTATGAGCACCTTCATGACAATACTGTACACAGATCCAAACAACAGAGTGCATAAAACTGTCAAGATGTGACAATTTAGCAAAGGCCATTTATACTGTAATGCCAAAATATGCATTAAACTGATTTTTCAAAATACTTGGCTAAAAAAATACCTAAATGCAGATTTTATACATTTCCCCCTCTGGGGTTCTTTTTATGAGTCATGTTAATTATAAAAACAGAAACTAAATAGAAACCATGACCATTCTTTCTAGTGATTACCATTGTGTCATTTACAGCATTCTTATTATGATGGTTGGAGTGTGAGGCAATTACGTCACAGTACTAACAAAGCCATAGAGGAACTAACACTTTGGATAGGAGGCCTGCTCTAGAGGAAGTAACCTGTGCGAGTCACCTGCTTCTATCTCACTGCCCTTCAATATTCCCTGCACCTGACATCACACGCTTTATTTACGAAGCTTCACACTTTGCTGAGATTTCCTCTGGTGCTTTGTCTCACTTGCCAGATCATGGTGTAAAGTTCTAACAGGTTCTCAGCAAACAATGTTGTGTTACTCATTTCTATATGCACTGTGGAATCCCTCTTTGTGCCAGCACTATTTGTGAAGTGTGTTGAGTCTGTTCTTCAAACAAGCCTTTACTTGTTCATTAGAGAGTTTTTGTAACAAGACAACAAAAGTTCTACAAACCAAAATGAAGTATACAAAATTTCACTAAACATTTTTGGTATTTAAATGCAGTGCACCAGCTACAGCTTTTCCCCCAAAAAATTAGGGGTGATTGTTCATGATGATAACATTTTTCATAATAGTAATGATTCAGTTTAAAAAAATACTTGGGGAAAAAAATACTATAGCTTTTTATTCTTGACATGTTTGAGACCATACTTTGGACAATAGTGTATTGGAATTGGTTTTCTGAGATCATTTAATTTCTGCAGCAGTGAATTTGGCACCAGTGGATTGGAAAAGCAGCCAGCACTCAGTTACGTTATTGTTCAAATACTGCTTTTTTGTTGCCAGGGGCATTTGGCTATTGAATAGCCAAATTTTTACTATTTTCACTTTGGTGGGGTGGGGCTATCTCTGGCGGTGCCATGCGTCCTGTTATTGCACAGACATAATTCCTGGCTGGCAAATAAAAAAATACAGATAGTCCTCTATTTACAAACAACTTGAGTTAGACTGTTCCAGAGATGCAAACAAATTTGTCTTCATGTACAAAATACTGTTTTATTTTTATTACATTATAAACTGTTTTGAACAGCATAAAACACTTTAAAAGCACATTGAAAACAACAACAACAAAAAACTATAATATATATATATTTATATTAGGGGCCTGATGCGGTAATACTGCCGTGCATAGACAGCACAGAGCAATGTTACTCTTACTTCTGGCAGCATGTACAGCGAGTTACTATATAACGCAACCCGCTGTAGTTGAGTAATGCAACCGTTAGTACGGTAATGCACGTAACCCTTAGTGATGCTCGTTATTGTACCAGCGTTTATGCTACTCTAGGTCATGCTAAGGGCCAGTTAACATCGGTGATTGTAAGTGCTCATTATAGTGCTGCCCATTTAAGTGCTGCAGCATTAGAAACTAATGTGGTGTGCTAAACGTGCAGCAGAACTTTATTTATTTACCTCCAAGACTGCAATGCTCAATTTCCTCTGCTGGTCAGCCCCCAGTGCTTGGTAACAATTACTGTTGCAAGTCAGTTGCAGAGTCAGATGCCATGTGTTTCTAGTCATGTGAGACCCAGTCTTTGCAAACTATGCACCTTAGTCACATATGATCTGTTTATGATCAATGTAGGACTTTTGTAAAGGATGGGTGAAAACAATAAAGGATCACTAACAATAAAATTGTAACATGAGATGCACATTTGTCCCAAGGTAAAATGCATTATATATTACTTTTTTGCCATGTCGCTGTCAATTATAGTGGGTAGTAAAAATCATATAAATCTTATAAATCCCTAGATAGCATTTAGTTACCTGTGTGCTCTCAGCTGGGTGTAATTATTTGGATTGCCTTGGGTAAAACCCTAGCCTGACCTCCTTTGGTTTTGCAGTTTTTTGTGAATTTCTGAGCTCCAGTTTGTGACCTTGGCCTGTATTAAACTGTTTCCTGTTAAATTCTTGGTACCATGCTATTTTATGATATTGCCTTGCTGGTTCTGACTACCTCACTACTCTTCTGGATGGCTTCAGTCCCTTTATCTTGCACATTTAAGGCCTGGGTGGGACCACACCACATAGTGTGAGAGGATTTGGACATGGGACTGAAAAGAATGCAGAAGATCCACTAGGCCTCTTACACTCACTCATGTTTTATGCAGTCCACTGATACATAGTTTGTGAGTGAAGCATGTTCTGGAGAGCTACTAGTTTCAATATCACATGTGCTCCCTTTGTAAAACTGAAATTTATTGCTCAAATCATGATCATTTTGGTTGACAGTTTGGTAAAGATAACTGTACAGTCAAGCTTCTAAGGTCATACCGAGCAGCATATTCTTTCCTTTAAGGAAGGTCTGAGGGATGGGGGAAGGCAAGCTTGTCCTGCTGTGAACTGCTGTAAACTGAAACATAGTAGCACTAGCAGCTGACCAGTTGACTGAGGGTCTGTCGCAATAATTTTTAGATGCCAAAACTTTGATGTCTTTATATAATCGGAGGAAATAATCCAGAAAGGTAACTGGTTATATTTAGTGGCTTCAAAAACACTTAATTTCAGTAAAATTTCAGTGTTTATTCATAATAAGGGACAGTGATTTTAGGAAATGAATTTCTATTGTTCCTGCACTACATGACTAAAAACATGACCACTAAATTCCTCAGTCATCTAGCATGTTTTATCAAGAAAACTCATTATCTACATTGTTTCCATTGATAAAAGCATTTTTATTTAATACTATCCAAGAATGCAGTTTGGCCAAATTTTTTCCATATCCCTCCCCTTTCCATAGACCAGAACACGCTGTTCACCAGTGCATGGGTAACAATAATCCACAGTTTGTTCACAGCTTATCTATAATGGTGTCCATAAACATGAGGATCATTATCTTATTTGGTCAACAGCATCTATTTCAGTCAGCAATCATTCCATTTTGTACAGTTCACTTTACACACTGGACTGTGGTCGGCAATCAGAAGCCCTTGGTCACCAACAGGGAACAAATTATAGGCAAGTGTAAACAGATGTCAAACTGAGAAGGAAGTTCAGCCCAGTCAAAGGAACAGGAGAGAAATAGTTTGCTTTAGCAATGCATTTACATTTATGGCCCTTCATTTCAAACAAACAGAAGCAGTTGTAGGGAGGCACACCATGACTTGCTATATTTATCAAAAAATACAGCACAAACTGTACAAAATATAGAATACACAAAACAATAAAATTAAATACAAAAAAATATAAAACATGCACACACAATATAATGCATAATCCCCCCAACGCCCACAGATTAACAAATATATCAAGTAACTTTTAGAATCCAAACACAGCAAACGCAATCTTTCAGAAACTGTTAACAAATTGTTGTGTGACAGAAAAACTCACTAATACCCATATAGGCAGGCTTAATTTTACTTCTGTACCTGTAGATTTATCAAAATTGAATCTTTATAATCAAAATATAAAAAAGTGTCATGTTATTTAAAGCCGGTAGTCCTTACCCTGTGCCAGTGGAGATAGAAAGATTGAATAGAGTTGTTAGGGCGGGATTAAGGGAGGAGGAAAGCTGGGGGATTAGATGGGAAGGAATGAGGTCCAGGCCACAGGTAGTGAGATGTGCTTTGGAGATTAGTGAGGAAAGACACTGTTCAGTGAGTGTGGTAAAAGATATTAGAGTGGGAGAGTGGTCTTGTGGATCGGGGGAAGGCAGTTAGCAGTGGGCGAGGGTGCAGGCGGACAGAAGGAATCTACAGGTGAAGGTTAAGCTGGTAAAAGTGGTTGCGTGTTGAAGCTTTTACGTATTGCATCAATCTTGCTTGTAAAGTATGATGCAAAGTTGTCAGCTGATTGACATGTGGTAGGGGGAGGAGGTGGGGGACGAAGTAGGGAGTTAAAGGTGTTGAACAATTGTGTTGGGTTGTGGGACCGTGAGGAAATGAGCGAGGAGTTTATCTCCACAGTAGAGAGTAGACAGCTTAGCTATGTCTGGCGGAGGAAAGGGCGGGAAGGGACTCTGGAAAGGAGGCGCCAAACGGCACAGGAAGGTGCTCCGGGATAACATCCAGGGCATCACTAAGCCCGCCATCCGACGCCTGGCCTGCAGAGGGGGTGTCAAGCGCATCTCCGGCCTCATCTATGAGGAGACCCGCGGAGTGCTGAAGGTTTTCCTGGAGAAGGTCATCCGGGACGCCGTCACCTACACCGAGCACGCCAAGAGGAAGACGGTCACCGCCATGGATGTGGTGTACGCCCTCAAGCGCCAAGGACGCAGGAGTCCGCGCGGGAACGGGGCTGTGTAAGTTACTACGCTGCTTGACGCGGACACTGCCTGCACTTCTCTCCTGGGGGACGAGATTTGCCATTTTGTTTGTGGCCCCTGGGGGACCCCTGACAGGTGATGATGTACCCCCAGGGGTCTGCAGACCCCAGGTTGAGAAACGCTGCTAGATGACTGGGTGGGTCAGTAGTCTCCCTTTTAGCCAATCATCAGCATTGAAAATGGCAGTCACCACAAACAATACATTTCAGGTGTATTCAGAAAATGGATCTAATCCAAGTGGACATGTGATGGAGTTTTCCATCCCATAATGCCAAGCATGGCTTATAACCTAAAGTCAGCGGGGCCAGTGGTGTTTGTAAAAACCTGCTTGTCCTGAACACGGGTTCAAGAACATGGTCAACATAGAGAACTCAACCCATAGACCGTTCATCACCAGACTTGTTCAGGGCTTGTATGTTTTCCCATTACCTGTATAGGAAGTGAGTAATGTAAAATAAAGCGGAGCAGCACATGCCAGTGAGAATGTTAAATCTTCAAAACCAGATTTGTAACCCTTTAGACCAAAATAAAAATGATAGGATTTCAGGAAAGTCTTTTTTTTTTTTAAGATTATTTCTATAGATACAATTTGTTTCTCGTCAATTTATTTTGACTTTAGATTTAATTTTAGAAACAATCTTAATTTTCCCTAGATAAGGGCCTGATCCTATCAGAGCCATGTCAGAGAAATGTGGCTCATATTCTTTTATAGCAAATATAAAAATGTGCTTAAACAGTTCACCCAATCCCCAACAGTGAAAATCAGTGTTATAGAACTATAAAGGGCTCAATGAAAGCAAGGTCACAAATGTCAGAATTATTATTCGGGGCTTCTTTTTTAACTAGAAACGAGAATGAGAAACTGCCCAGCAGGAGAGACCAAGATGAGAGACATGCTTGTGTTATGAATGGAGTTCTTTAAAGGGCTTCTTCACTAATGGATAGTACAGGACACCTTCTCGTGCTAGCTATGCACTACTGTATTTTTTTGGCATATGTTTGTGCTTGTCACCTTATTGTCAGTTCTAAGATTCCCTCTGATGCCAGACCCCTGGCTGTGTTGGGGTGGTCATTTGAACCCAGACCTTCTGGCCTCCTGCAACCCTGGCCAACCCCAGTCTTGCAGCTTGAAAACTGAGAGCTGCTGGACACATTAGTTCTGTCTAATCAAAGCCTGGCAACTTGAGCCGGTGATGGGCAACAGGTGTAGTTAAGTATGCAACATAAGAAAAAGTGATTTTTTTTTCAAATGCAATGTTATGACCTTTGCATATGAACACTATAATGCCACATTTTTTATCATGTTTTAATTGTTAGATAGCAGCTGCAGTGGTTCTTTTTTCATTGCATATGTCCATCCTGTGAACAGCTTGTCACCAGAACAGGAATTTTCAAATCACCTCTAGTCACAAATGGTACCAGCAATACATTCATTTCCAGCACAGTACCTATGGAGCATTGATCTTAAATTAATAAATAAAGTCCTGGTTCAGACTGGTGTTATTTTTACACATTATTTAATATTTATATAAGGCTGACATCTTCGACAGCGTTTTTTTGAGTATAGTCTTAATCCTACAATAGTCATATGTCCATCATAGTCTAGAGCCAATTTAGGGAAAAGCCAAATAACTTATCTGTATGTTTTTGGGATGTGGGATGAAACTGAAGTGCCCAAAGGAAACCCACGCAGACATGGGGAGAATATACAAACTCCTGGGATTAGAACCAGGGACTCAGCACTGCGAGGCAAGAGTCCTATCCACTACATCTCTGTGCATAAATGCACAAAGCATTTTTGAAATATGCATTAGTTTATTACCTGGCTTGAAGTCTTTGCAAAGCTGTCCTCCATGCCAATGTCAGAATCTGAAAAGAAAATGCCTTTAGCAAATTCATTCAAAGTTCAATCTTGCCAGCATTGTCAGCCGGTTACGCCTAAGCTACCTCAGGGATCCCTGAGGTAGCTTAGGCGTAACCGATAGGATCGCTGACCCCCACCCTGTCACTGCTGGTAAGCTCCGTATTTCATTATTTCTTTGGGCATTTATACTTTATTCTTACTATGCCATCTGGTCTTCACATTCACTCGTGATATATTTCTTGGGTCCTGCACTCCAGGTTGGACTTGGTCTGTTTCATTTGGTGGTTTGGTTGGTGTTTTATCACGGCTCACTGTTTAATTGCACGATTCATGGGAAGCTTTTTTGCTTTGCTGCCTCTTGATCTAGTCCCGCACTAGGGGCTTCTCTTTGCTTTCACTGCACCTTAAAGAGACTCCGTAACAAAAATTGCATCCTGTTTTTTATCATCCTACAAGTTCCAAAAGCTATTCTAATGTGTTCTGGCTAACTGCAGCACTTTATACTATCACTGTCTCTGTAATAAATCAATGTATCTTTCCCCTGTCAGACTTGTCGGCCTGTGTCTGGAAGGCTGCCAAGTTCTTCAGTGTGGTGGTTCTGCTATGAACTCCCCCATCCAGGCCCCTCTCTGCACACTGCCTGTGTGTTATTTAGATTAGAGCAGCTTCTCTCTTCTCTCTTATCTTTTACAAGCTGGATAAATCGTCCTCTGAGCTGGCTGGGCTTTCACATACTGAGGAATTACAAACAAGGGCAAAGCTGTTTGCAGGAAGAAAAAGAGCAGCCTGAAACTTCAGTGCATGGGGGAAAGAAACACACAAATGATCTCTTGAGATTCAAAAGGAATGCTGTATACAGCCTGCTTGTGTATGGATGTATTTTTCTATGTGTGGACATACTGTACATCAACCTACTTCCTGTTTTGGTGGCCATTTTGTTTGTTTACAAACAAACTTATTAAAACTGTTTTTAACCACTTTTAATGCGGCGAGGAGCGGCGAAATTGTGACAGAGGGTAATAGGAGATGTCCCCTAACGCACTGGTATGTTTACTTTTGAGCGATTTTAACAATACAGATTCTCTTTAATGTATTGTCGGCACTTTTTTGCATATTTGTACATATATGTTGGACCAGCAGCTGTGGGTTATTGTATATGGAGTATTTTATGATATGTCTCTGAATCAAGGGTAATATTTGACCCAGTGTCCCACCATATTAAACATGGTTATTTAAAGATATTGCTGGTGGGAGACACATCATTGGAGCAAAATACCGTTGGTAAGCAGAACTAAAAAGTCCAGCAGTTAATATTGATTATTGTATTTTTCTTCATGAATTAATATGGACCTGGGGGAATATGATGTTTTTAATCATGTTTTTGCTGTTAAAAAATAAGGAGATTTTTTTCTATGGTATAGCTGCAGTTGTGGAAACTGGTTTATTCACCGTCCTAGTTAAAGCAGAGGGACTACTTGTTTCTTGTTTTAGTTCATGTTTGTTTCGGGTCGGTGACCCTAGTCCCTGAATTATTATATATATTCCTTATATAGGATACATTGCCAGCAATTTAGGGGGCTCAATGTTTTTTATGTTTCTGCATGAATTAGATTTGAGCATAAAACAAAAATACATTTTCCTAAGCGTGATTAACCCTGTGTGAGCGCAAATAACTTTGGAACTTTGTTGCTGCCATAATTTGAGCATAATAAGTTCTCAGGATCCGAGGAGTGGACTGAAACTACTGCCCATTTTATATCTACCCCCATTGCTGCTAAACATAAGTTAATCTCCCTCAAATTCCTTTACCGGGCATACCTAACTCCACATCGTCTATCTAAAATGGGAGAGGGAATAGAGGGCACATGTTGGCGTTATCATGCAAATAATGCTGACCTATTTCATGTATTTTGGTTGTGCACTCATATCCAATCATTTTTGGGATGACCTGCATGATCTACTATCATCTCTCTTTGCAGGGAAAATCCCTTACACAACTACAGCACTGCTGTTAGGTGCGTTTGGGGAAAAAAAAAAAATTCTAGCTCGCCTGCTTCTTATTTATGCTAGACGAGCTATCGCTCTCAACTGGAAGAAAGCTGCTCTGCCAGGGATCTCAGATTTCAAAGCTGGCGTTAATGCTGATCTGCCTATCTACAAGTCTATTTATGAAAATAGGGGGTCACCTAAAAAGTTCTACAAGTTGTGGAAATGCTGGTTGTCATTTCGAAAAATTGATAAATAACTCCTGTGTATACTGCAAATTTAATTACCGTACCTTTTGACCAATATGTGTGTGTGTGTGGGGGGGGGGGGACTCTGGCTCCTTTTGGGGATGTTGGGGGTGGGTTGTAATGTTTTATTTGTATTTTGCGAAAAATCAATTTTTTTTTAATTTTTTTTTTAAGTTCTCAGGATCCGCACCATCTAAAATCTTCTTTTTATTAAAGCCTCTTTAAAAGCAAGGCATAAAGCATAGGTATCACACCGCCAATGGCGGTGTTTTACACATTTATGCCTTGCTTTTATTTATACTGGAAAAAGAAGTGCCCAGCGGCAGTGGGGCAAAGGAAGCTTCGGCGCTGGAAGCCTGGAGAGGTAAAGTGAGTACCGTAAGTGACTGTCTCTGCTGCTACTTTGCGGGTAAGTGCGGGGGGAGGATCGGGGAAAGGTGGGAGAGAGAGGCGCTGAGTGAAGTGATGCGGCCGCTAACTGGAAGCTGCACAGCGCTGCCCAGGGGGGTCACAGCAGGCTCGCTCTCTCCACTAGCCAGCACCAATCCAAGCCCACATAGCAAAGGGGCGGCTGTGGACTCGCAGCAGCTCCTCTCAGGGCTGGTGGCAGGTGCAGTCAACCTGTCACCACCCGCCCTAAGACTGGTGGATTCTGGCACCCTAGAAACTGGCCTTCCCCCAAATCCGGCCCTGGAGTGACTGCGAGGGCACGGGATGGCTGCAGGGGGCTGGTAGAAGCCCCAGGCAAGTAAAACTGATTTTTTTTTTTATTCCTGGCTTAAGTTTTCTTTTAAAGAGACTATACAGTCAAAATAAACATTGCATGTATCATGTTCTCATAGAAAGTTATATTGACCTGCGTGTGTTTTTTCTGTAACTCACCCACAAAGCCCCATGTGCTCTGCCTTCTAGTATGTAGCCCGGTCTTTACAGAGACGAGCTGTGGCACATCCATGGAACTCTCTAATTCTGTTACAGAGAGTGTGTGTGCCATGGCACTTATCTGAGGGAGACGGTGTTGGAGCTATGTGCCATAAGCTGTTGCTCAAGGGGTTTGGAGAGTAAGTTACAGAAAAACACCCGGCAGGTCATTATAACTTTGTATGAGAAAGTGATACATGCAATGTTTATTTAGATTGTATAGTCTCTTGAAATACATGGGGCTGAGGAAAGCTAAAGAAACAGTTCTGCTTGTGGAACCAGCTCATCCAAAGATACATTTTCCTGTGAGGTGACTGTTGATGCTGTCAGTATGCCTCCTTCATAAGGCTATGTAGAGAAAGGGTGCAGGGAAGGGTTATGCCAGAGTTAAAACAGTGATTATTCTGAAATTTTAGTTCAGCCTCCCATTTCTAAAATAATGCATATACCTTACTGTACATTTGTATTAATTAACAATGCACAAAATCTTGTACACTGCATGCCTGTACATTTTATGATAAATATATTGAAATTTTTAACTTATTGGGTCCAGGGGTTTCTTTTCCTTTTGAGACAATACTGCAGCTTTATTGAAAAGACCAGGTATCTGATCCCGGTCCAAACTCCCCCACAATCCCATTATCATTCATAAGACATAGTCAGGCACCAGCTTACCATTCCCTATGAGCACCGAGCAAGCGGCTTTACCCCTCTCTCCCATTCCCTATGTTGTGAGACATCAACTCTTTGTGGCTAGGACTGCAGCTACAGCAACCTTATCTCTTCTTCCTGCTTAGTGTGTTAAAAACATTTAACCCTTAGCATCAACACCCTTCCCGGTGTCTTTATTAATGGGCTAAATAAAAGAACAGGAAAAAATGTTTACTACTAATGCATGACCAGGAGGCCCATCTACCAATAATAATTATTATTCATTTATAAAGCACCAACATATTCTGTGGCACTGTACAAAGTAAGAAACAAACATGGGGTACAAAATAATACAGACAATGGTATATAGCAATATATATGAAATACAGAGTCAGTACAAAATACAGAATTGGTAATTACAGTGACAAAATTAACATGAATAAATGTGTAACAAATTCCAAGACACAAAAGGGTGAGAGAGCCATGCCCTTGCGAACTTACAATCTAAAGCAAGGCTTTTCAACCTGTGGTACGTGTACCACCGGTGGTACTTTGCTGTTGGCCAGGTGGTACACACCAGGTTTGCCTGCCACTTTTTTGTCCACCTGCCACTTGTCCTGGTCCTGTCCTGCCTCCATAAAGTTTGGCTCCCCCTCCCTCGCTCCTTACTGTGCTGCTCTGTGACATACTTCAGACCTCAGATCAGTGGGGAAGAGACAGCCAGGCAAACAGTGCACAGTGATGGCGCAGATACAGAAAGGGACATCACTGCTCACTTCCTGTATTTGAAGTATACACGCCATCACCGTGCACCCAGTGGCTTAACAATAGGGGCTGCAGCCCCTGCACCCGTACGGCGGCTTAGGGCCCCTTTGGGGCCTGATCAGGGCCATTTTGGGGGGCAGGAGGAGTTGGAGTATGAGGAGAGAGCATGGCCACACATCAGCGGGCTCCTCCCTCACCTCGGGCTCTCCCCTCAGCGATCCCCTCCAGCATCAATCAGTGGCAGCAGGCGGCGAGCAGGAACACATACCTTCATGCGTCCCATGCGCCGGAGGTTCCACTCTCTAAGTGTCTTGTTTAAACAGGAAGTAGTGTGAGGCACTTAGAGATCGGACCCCTCCACGGTGGAACACGGAGGTATGTGTTCCTGCCCGCCACCTGCTGCCAGTGATTGATGCTGGAGGGGAGCGCTGAGGGGAGAGCCCGAGGTGAGGGGGGGGGACTGTCCCCCCTCCTTGATGATGTGGGGGCTACGCTCTCCCCTCTTGCTGCGACCCCTCCTGCCCCCCAAAATAGCCCGGGGGGCCCATCCAAACTTTTGAAGGGGAGCCCGGTGATTTCTAGTTTCCCCCCTTGCGTGCACCGTTTGCCCAGCTGTCTCTTCACTGCAACTGGCTTACCGATGATGAGGTGTGAACTATATCGCAGGGCAGCACAGCAAGGAGTGAGCAAGGGGGAGCCGAACTTTGTGGTGAGTCACTGTCCAGCTCACAGCTCTCTAGTGGTGGGGCCAGGCTACCTATAATTAAGTGGGGAGGGGGGGGGGGCAGAGAGGAACTTGCAAGGCTACCTATATTGGTAATCTACTTCTAGATTGCCAATACTGACGATCTGTAGGCTGGCAATCTAGTTGTAGTCTTTTTCCCCACCAATGCCTCCTACTTTTCCCCTCCCATATTCCCTTTTTGTGTGTGTACCTGTAAGAAAAAAGTGGCCCTGGAGGGTACTTAGCTCGGGGAGGGGAAGGCCTTTGTATCCTAAACAGATTTCCCCCCTCCTCCTCAGTAGATGGGATCCAGCACTGGGAGCCCCAAAGTTCTCTTTGTCGGTGTGTGTGCATGCGCAGTAGCTGCTCTCTGTTCAGGCTCCAGCACAAACAGCCAAGCCCAATCACGTCCAATCTACTGCGCAGGCACACTGGTGGTACTTTTTAGGTGATAAAAGTGGTAGAATTAGTGAAGAGGCTGAAAAGTCCTGCTCCACACACACACACGCACACGCACGCACGCACGCACACACACAAGTTCTCAGCAACTATATCTGTTTTCCTTGACTGCAGTGCTTGAGTTTAGGTTCTTTAAAGGGGAAATGAAGAATATGGTGACTGACATATTTATTTCCTTTTAACCTCCTTAGCGGTATGCCCGACACTGTGTCGGGCATACCGCCGGCTGTCCCAGGGAGTCCCCCAGTATAATTTTTTAAGATCACATAGATGTAGTAGCTTCAATAGCACTAGGCTAGCTAGCAGTGGTGGCCGGCATCCCCTGATTACTTTTGATCCCCCCCGATTGCCGCTAAATACATTAACCCCCCCCCCTGGATCCAGCGAACGCGCAGCCTCCCTGTACATCTCCGGTCCTCTCTATGGGGAGGATCGGGTCTGCGCATGACGTCATGCGGAGCTGTCCGGGGATGCTGCGCCGATCGCTGGATCCAGGCTGGGTAATGTATTTAGCGGCGACGGGGGGATCAAAGGTAATCGGGGGATTCTGGCCACCACTGCTCGCTAGCCTAGTGCTAGCTGAAGCTATTACAACTATGCAATCTCAAAAAATTATACTGGCGGACTCTCGGCTGCAAACCCTCCTGAGCGGCGTAATGCTTAGGGGGTTAAACTATACGAGTCAGCCCTGCTGATCTATGTCTCTGCAGAAGTGTCTGAACCACACCAGAAACAAGCATGCAGCTAACCTTGTCAGATCTGACAATAATGTCAGAAACACATGCTCTGCATGTGCTTGTTCAGGAGCTATGGCTAAAAGTATTAGAGGCAGAGGCTCAGCATAATAGCCAGGTAACTGACATTGCTTAAAAAGAAATAAATATGTCAGCCTCAATATCACTCTCACTTTAATTCTCCTTTAACTGCTCACTTTTTTCACTGTAGTGGTCCTTAAACAGTTGAAATTTGACAGGTGGAAAATTACAGTTTAAAAAAGACAGTTAGAAAATGGCAGCTGAAAAACTGTTTACATTTGGCAGTTGAAAAACAACAGTTGAACTGTCGTTTTTCAACTGTCATTTTCCAGCTGCCATTCTCCAACTGTTGTTTTCCAATTGCCGTTTTCCAACTGTTGTTTTCCAACTGCCGTTTTCCAACTGTTGTTTTCCAACTGCCGTTTTCCAACTGCCATTTTCCAACTGTCATTTTCCAACTGTCATTTTCCAACTGCCATTTTCCAACTGCCATTTTCCAACTGCCATTTTCCAACTGTCATTTTCCAACTGTCATTTTCCAACTGTCATTTTTCAACTGCCATTTTCCAACTGTCATTTTCTAACTGTCATTTTTCAACTGCCATTTTCAACTGTCATTTTGCAACTGCCATTTTCCAACTGTCATCTTCCAACTGTCATTTTCCAACTGCCATTTTCAACTGTCATTTTGCAACTGCCATTTTTCAACTGTCATCTTCCAACCGTCATTTTTCAACTGCCATTTTCCAACTGTCATCTGCTGTTTACTTGCTGATAAGGCCTAATTAGACAGGCTAATCTCTCTAGACCAGGGCTTTGCACCTGTGGTACACGTACCATCGGTGGTACTTTGCTATTGGCCAGGTGGTACACACCAGGTTTGCCTGCCACTTTGTTGTCCACCTGCCACTTGTCCTGGTCCTGTCCTGCCTCCACAAAATTTGGCTCCCCCTCCCTAGCTTTTTGCTGTGCTGCTCTGCAGCATACTTCAGACCTCAGATGGGGAAGAGACAACCAGGCGACCGGTGCACAGTTATGGCGCAGATACAGAAAGTGACATCACTGCTCACTTCCTGTATTTGAAGTATACATGCCCTCACCGTGCATCGTTTCCCTGGCTGTCTCTTCACTGCGGCTGGTTTACCGATGATCTGAGGTGTGAACTATATCGCAGGGCAGCACAGCAAGGAGTGAGCAAGGGGGAGCCGAACTTTGTGGTGAGTCACTGCCTAGCTCTCAGCTCTCTGGTGAAGGGGGGGGGGAAAGAGAGGGACTTGCAAGGCTACCTATATTGGCAATCTACCTTCAGATTGCCAATACTGACAATCTGTAGGCTAGCATACTAATTGTAATTTTTCCCCCACCAATGCCTCCTACTTTTCCCCTCCCATATGCCCTTTTTTTGTGTGTACCTGTAAGAAAAAAGTGGCCCTGGAGGGTACTTAACTCGGGGAGGTGAAGGCCTTTGTATCCTAAACAGATTTCCCCTTCCTCCTCAGTAGATGGGATCCAGCACTGGGAGCCCCAAAGTTCTCCTCATCGGTGTGCGCATGCACAGTAGCTGCTCTCCATTCAGGCTCCAGCACAAACAGCCAAGCCCGATCACGTCCAATCTACTGCGCAGGCACACTGGTGGTACTTGAAAATGTTCAGGCGATAAAAGTGGTACAATTAGTGAAAAGGTTGAAAAGCCCTGATCTAAAGGATAAAATGACAAGTTCAGCTGCCATTTCCCTGTATTGGAAGGAGAGAGGGTAAGAAGCTGGGACCACATTGTACTTGTAGGGGCTGCTCCCCCTATAGTTAGTGCACAAACTAGATATTTTGAGAAGTAGAATGCTTTATAACTGATTCTCCTGAGGCATAGTAAACTCCCTAGAAGCATAGAGAGTGCAGTAGCAGGCTGTGTGATAGCTGATATGCTGAGCTCATGCTACCCCCCTTGGAAACATAAGTTTACTAGCGAACAAGAACGGATCCACTCACATGTGATCACACACTTTGTGCCACTCGCGTCAACAAGCCAAAAACGGAAACTATTGATATAGGATTACGTAGTGTGTCAGCCCTCATTAAGATACGAACACTTCTTCCCTGAAGGTGAATTACAATAACCAGGCTTGCTGCTAGGGGTAATTTGTTTTAGAGCTACCCTGATATAAAGATATTTGAGAAATATCAGCTCCAAAAACACTGATATGCCTAATGGCACTTAAACCTCTTAAAAATAAGTATATTATTACAACATCCTGATAGTTAAAAATGGAACTACATTTAAGGTATCAGTAATCACAGCAGACTGTTAAAATCCCTCAGAAAACACAGATTAGAATTTTTTCTCCCCTTGTCTGTGGGGGTTTCCTTCAAGCACTTTGGTTTCCTCCCACGTCCTAAAAACATACACATAATTTAAATGTCTTCCTCCTAAATCCCAAATTGGTATTAGACTACAATGGACGTATGACTATGGTAAGGATTAGGAGCCCCTCTGATGGACAATTAGAGACAAGACTATGTTCAATTTAAAGTGGTGTGGAGGATGGCTATATAAATACTAAAAATTATTTAAAGAGACTCTGAAGTCTCCTGAAAACGATTTTCTTATTTAAAAAATGTGCTTAAAGGGACTCCGAGCAGTGCAGAAACTATGGAAAGATGGATATCATTTTAAAGCTCTCTTTCTCCTCTTTCCAATGATATATAAACCGCCGCCCTTCGCATTTTAGTTTTCGCTATTTTCGCGATTGAAATTGCCGCGGCCGCGATTTCAATCGCGAAAATAAAGAAAACTAAAAAGCATAGAGTGACGATTTGGGTGCCGCCAGAAAGAGGAGAAAGTGAGCTTTAAAATGATATCCATCTTTCCATAGTTACTTGTATTACACAGGACGACACTTTCCCCAGTGTCAGCAGCTCCATTCAGCAGAAAAAGTCGCCCTGTGTAATACAATGTCACTATGGAAAGATGGATATCATTTTAAAGCTCTCTTTCTCCTCTTTCTGGCGACACCTAAATCGTCACCCAACGCCTTTTAGTTTTCTCTATTTTTGCGATAGAAATCACGGCCGCGGCAATTTCAATCGCGAAAATAGCGAAAACTAAAAGGCGTAGGGCGGCGGTTTATATATCATTGGAAAGAGGAGAAAGAGAGCCTTAAAATGATATCCATCTTTCCATAGTTTCTGCACTGCTCGGAGTCCCTTTAACATCTTTTCCCTAACTAAACCGCCGCTGTACACTAACTAAATCCCCCCTAACTCGCCAGGGGGCAATCCGGGCAGCGCTTCCGTGAGAGGCAGAGCTATGAGCCGCAGCTCTGCCTCTCAGCACGTCTGTCAGCCCGGATCGCCGCCTCTCCCCCGCCCCTCTGTCTTCCTTCACTGAGAGGGGCAGGGAGAGGCGGAGATCTGCCGCTGATAGACGGGGCATAGAGGTAGAGCTGCTGCTCATAGCTCTGCCTCCAACAGCAGCAAAATCCATTACCAAGAAAGTCGTTGATTTTGCAGGGGAGAGGGAGGGCAAGTTTGGGGGGATTTAGATAGATGTCAGCAGCGGGAATGTGGTGGTTTAGTTAGGGCAAAGATGTTAAGCACATTTTTTAGAAGCCTTCAGAGTCTCTTTAAAGGGAACCCAAGGTGAGAGACATATGGATTCTGACATATTTATTTCCTTTTACACACATGACCTGGCTGTCCTGCTGAACAATGATCCCTAACCCTGTCCTCAAGTCCCACCAACAGTGCACTTATTACCTCACCTGTGCATGTTTGTGGTTTTCTGCAAAACATGGTGGGCCTTGAGGATAGGGTTGGGGAACTCTGCTCTAACATATAGCCATAGACTCAGAACAAGCATGCAGATCAGATCATGTGTCTGACAAAAATCTGACAAGATTAGCTGCATAGCTGTTTTATGATGGAAATACACCATTCGTTTTTTGGCAAATAGGTGTATCTAAAGATAATTTCCAACAGGTCCCATCTGATTTCGATAGTTTTTCTGATCGATTTTCTCATAGGAATGAATGGAAAAATGATCAGAAAATAGATCAGAAAAACGATCGGAAAATTGGTCAGAAAGTAAATCTGCCAAAAAGAAAAACTCATCTTGTATTCCCAGCATTAGGTCTGCAATTCAGACACTACAGAACAGAAAGATCAGCAGGACTGCCAGGCAGCTGGTATTGTTTTTTTGTTTGTTTTTTTAAATATGGCAGCCTCCGCATGTTTCTCTCCTCAGGTTCCTTTTTAAATGTGCTTGATCTCCTCCTCTCTCTGTCACAGCGAGATGGAATCATATGTTTACTGCAAGTTACATGCATGCCACAAGTTCCTGCACATAGGGCTGCTGGAGTTTAATGGATGGGGAAAGCAACTCATTGGGAGGGGTAAAGCATAAACAGTGGGTGTCCCATAGGAATGTGAATTTTCACTATGCAGGCTGTCAGTTTACTTACCAAACAAACACAATAGCAAACAGTAGTAGTAATTCCAGGGGCTGCAGGGCTGGCAGCTCTTTTTCTACCCTTCTGCTCACTATCCTAGTATACAATGTAGTGGGGGAGGGGGAACCATCGTAAATACAGACAGCTATTTGTTCTGCAGCCCCCACAAGGTCCTGGATCTCAGCTGATTACTAGAACCATGTTTCTCACAGCATTCATTGATTACGTGAATTAAACGGAAATAGCAAATATTGATGGATTGGTTATTCTGAAATGTTCTCTTTCAAATGCTGATGGAATGAAATGTACTCCATAAAATACTGTTTGAGAAGCTATAATCGTAGATTTTTGTAAGGATGCAATTTTTCAATGGTAAAAATTAGCTATTCACATAGATGCTTGCAAAAGCTTTTCAAAGGTGTTTCAAGTCAAAAGCCATTTAGGGGAACAGCGTAAATGTGCTGTCCCACCAAAATAACACACAGCTTTAAGGGGCCTATACACTCAGCCGATTTTCTGGCCGACCGATCGATCCCGATCGACCGATCGATTGCAAATCGGTTGGCCAATCGACCAATCGATGGCCGATTTCGATGGATTTCCATTGAACTGGCAGGGTGGAAAATTTAGGTCGATCTGATGAGATTGCTTATCAGTTTGCATTGGCCTTAATGGAAATCTGATGGCAAAAAAATGCCATCAGATCGAATTTCAATAGATTTCAAACTGAAATCTATTGGAATTCTATCCTGGTAAAAAATGTTCTAAAAACGCATCAGATAGATCATCAGATGCATTTCTTATCTATCTGCTGCCAATCTGACGAGTGTATGGGCACCTTTAACCTCTTTAGGACTACAGCCTCTTGTCCATTTAAAGAGAGTTTGAAGCCTTCTAAAAATCATCTTTTTATTAGACATTTATCTTTAGCGATATCGGCAGTGCTAAAACGCTACATTCCCACGGCAGAACGATGTCATTAAACCCCCCAAATCCCCAAGGCAAATTGCGAGGAGTACTTACTGTGAGAGGCAGAGCTTTGCGCTGTAGCTCTGCCTTTACTTGTGTCAATCCCTGTTGATCGCTTGCCGCTCTGTCTTCTTTCAGTGAGAGGGGCGGGGAGAGGCGGCGATCAGCGAGGATTGGCGCTAATGGAGGCAGAGCTACAATGCTAAGCTCTGCCTCCCCGGGCAGCAAAAACCACGACTTGGAAAGCCGTGGCATTTTGGCCCGGTATTTGTGGGGTTTAATGACATTGTTCTGCCGCAGAAATGCGGCCTTTTAGCACTGCTGATATTGCTAAAGATACATTTCTAATAAAAAAAAGATGATTTTTAGAAGGCTCCAGACTCTCTGTAAGGACTAGAGGCTTTTTTTTTCTTCTTTCATTTCCTGATCACTGTGATTGGCTTTCAGCGTTTAGGAGGTCAGGAACCAATGAAAACGGCTCCTGACCTATAGGAGGAAGATTGGCTGTCATGTATACTTCCTCCAGGAAGAGTGATCGGTTCGGGACCACTGTAAGCCGCGGCGTATAATCTACACCACATCAGAGTTAAAGAGCTGCAGATGTGGCGTGGATTCTACTATACTGTGACCCTGAACCAGTTAATAATGGAAAATAATGGACACAAAATATTGTCACTTTGGGCACAATTTTGACATTCTTCATTAGGAGCGTACTCACTTTTGTTGCCAGTGGTTTAGATTTTAATGGCAGTGTTTTCAGTTATTTTGATAGGACAGCAAATTTACACTGTTATACAAGCTGTACACTGACTACTCTATATTGTATCTTCAGTGTTGTCCCATGAAAAGATATAACAAGATATTTACAACAATGTGAGAAGTGTAGAAGAAAGAGTCTGTACAGCGCTCACTCCTCACAGCAGTGCATAAATTCCATAAACCACAGAGATCCAGTCTTTAGTAGAAATGAATACTCTCACCGGCGTTCAAAGGCTGATTTGCCACAGATCAGCTGAACACGTGTTGTGTAGACTTCCAGATTTTGCTCTCTTCCCTCTAGCACCACAATTTTGGCTCCATTTTTCCTCAAAAAAATACACAATAGAACATAGCGTAAAACTGCAACTTTTGAGTTTCCCAGTTCCTTTACATACCACAGTGAGTGCACCTCCACACCATATGTGCTCCCCACTGTGTATATCTGTATTGTAACCTCCACCGAACTATGTAGAAAAAATGCCTGCTCACCAGATGGACATGCTGTCCTGTTACAGATCAGCAATATTCATATCTATGTTGCTCCTCTAAGTCCTCCACGGCCAGGCTCCACACTGGTATTAAATATCCTTGAAGTGTACCTCAGAAGAAAACAACAGTACACATAGCGTGAACCTGTCACACTTTACACTTCTTAATTGTGCTACTTGTGCAGAAGTTAGTGCACCCTCTCCTCCGTGCACACCCCTCTCACTCAGTGTCTTCACTCTGGTTCCCCAGACCAAACAATGCCACTAACCGCTCACCAGATTCGTAGCTGACCTGTCACGGATCAGTAAACAGCGTTTTGACATCAACGTAGGGGTATCAACCAGATCCTTTCATACTTTGCCTGCAGGACTAATACACATCTCTCATAGCGTAACACTGTTTTATTTTCAATAAAATTGATTTAAAAGTACACTCACATTTAGTAAAAATTCATGCGCATATCTAAAACACGTTATGGACGTCCTCACCGCTGCTCGTCTAGCGTCCTCTGATCTGCCGAGGCCACGCCCTACCGGTTTCGTCAGGATGACTCATCAGGGGCTTGCTGACCAACGGCAGACGTGGACGCTTTGAACTCTGTTCTATGCTAATTTCCTCTGAGCAGCTCCAGATCTCGCGGTGATACCCTTAACTGTTGCCTAGCAACTCTCCTACCACAATGCAGCTCGGATTAGTTCCGTATCAGATGCGTGCTGGCTATTCTTATACGAGTACCGGATCCATGTTACCCCCTCTGGCTCCATCCATATATCTCCACTAAGCGGCTTTGTCTGTCCCTATAGGGGACATCTATGTGCATATCCTAATCACTTGTTTAGCCTCTTATAGTCTCCCGTGTTTGCAAGCTGATAGTGATCCTAACTAACTTCTCCTATAAACCTCATTCACCCATTACCCAGCTTAATACTTCTACACCCCTGTGCATCTATATGTGATACCCCTCTACGCCTCCTATCTCTATAAACCAGTGAAGCCGTACTCAGGGTGTATATAATGCCTATATATAGTCCTCCATATATATCCACATCTCTTTCCCATTAGTGACATAATTAAATCAGTGTGCCCATACACAATAGAACACATTCAGGTCACAGCATTAGTGACATAATTAGATCAGTGTACCCATACACAATAGAACGCATTCAGGTCACGGCATGACACATCTCCATGAAGGTTTATTGTTATGGGGCCCACAAACTGCCTGTCAGGGTCCCCCTCTGACACCCACCCCAATAGCCCCAGAATTTTTATTTACATTATGATCGGGATCTGTCATACCGCCACCTACCAGAACACATCATATATCAGAAAATCATATGCCAAATAGTGAGTACAATTAGTGCCCCCCTACAGCTATCTCTGACTAATGACAGCCACCCTATCGTGGTCGCAGCCCCATACCCTGAAATTAATAATAATAATAACAATGATAATAATAATAATGATAGTGATACCCCCTATAACTATCCCTCTCTAATAGTAGCCACTGTGTCCTGATCCTAAACCTATACCCTGGACCAAATACCCTCATATATACTGGCGTGTTGACCTCCTATATCCTCATTATGTTTTAGTTGGTCTTCCTACTGTTTGTTGTTATACATCTTCAATCATCTGCTATAAAGCAGTTCAGGTCAAGTTCTACATTCAACCCGTCAGGTATCATTGTCTTCATTGCATAAATCCACCTGGTTTCCATGCGAGAAATTTCCCTGATCTTGTGACAGCCCCTCCATCTGGTAGTAAGTTTCTGGAGGGCGCTGAATTTCATCACAGCTGGATTACAGCCATGTTTTTCCGCAAAATGTCTCGATAGGCTATGATGTTTGAACCCCTTCTCGATGTTTTTTACGTGTTCATTCATCCTTTCTCTTAACTTGCGTTTAGTACGTCCTATATACTGCATTCCGCAGGGACACCAAACCAAATATACCACGTGTGTACTGTTACACGTGATGAATTCTCTTATATTGTGAGTTTGACCTGTCGCCGTCGACACATTCCTTGATTGTTTGACAGATTTTGTGGTTTGGCACGGATTACATTGTTTACACGGGAAAAACCCTTTTTGCCCACATAAATCTGTTTTATTTCTCACTGGGGGTTCATCAATGCAAGTTCTTACTAAACTTCTTTGTAGGTTGTTAGCCTTTTTATATATAAATTTCGGCTGCGGGGGGATCTTGTTCTTAAACACGGGATCATTACATAATAGTCCCCAATATCGCTTGATAATTTTCTCAACGTCTTTATACTGTATATTATAATCCAAACATACTGCAAATTCATATTGTACACTGTTTGGACTACTTTTTCTGTCCTTGACAAGGAGTTCTCTGTCAGTGTTCTTAATCCTTTCAATTTCTTGTTTTAAAGGTCCTTCCTGATATCCTTTTTCAATAAATCGTTCCATCAATATCTGTGATTGTTGCTCATAGTCACTTACCCTAGTGCAATTTCTTCTCATTCTGGTAAACTGGCTGCGGGGCACACTTTTTAACCAATTCACATGGTGACAGCTTTTAATTGGAATGTAAGCATTCCTATCTGTCTGTTTGAAGAATGTTCTCGTACCAAGAGTATCATCCTCCTTGTAAATAACAACATCCAGGAAATCAATTTCCTGGTGTCCCATTTTTACTGTTAGTTTTATTCCCTTATTGTTGGTATTAAGCCATGTGATGTAGTGGTCCAGTTCATCATTTGTGCCCCTCCAGATCCAGAACAGGTCATCGATGTATCTTTTCCATACTTTGACCTTTTCACTGCACAGATTTGATAGCACCTTAAGTTCCCAGTCATCCATGAATATATTTGCTACACTGGGCGCATATTTCGCGCCCATAGCGCAGCCCAGTGTCTGTAGGAAAAAGACCCCCCCATACCAAAAATAATTGTGGGTGAGAGAAAAAAAGAGCAGTTCAAGAATAAATTCAATCTGCTCTTCCCCAATCTCTGTATAAATTTTCAGAGCCTGCCTCACTGTTCTCATTGCTTCCCCATGGGGGATAATCGTGTATAGTGATGAAACATCTGCAGTGACTAATATGTCAGTTTCCTCCATTCTGACCTCCTGTAAACTCTGCAGCAATTGTTTTGTGTCCCTCAGGAGCAATGAGAGTTTGCCCACTACAGGCTGTAGGAAGGTGTCAATATATTCACCTATCCGTTGGTTTATAGATCCAATCCCACTTATGATTGGCCTTCCTGGTGGGTTAATAGGGTCCTTATGGATCTTTGGATTTGAATACATTACCGGGACCCTTGGTGCATCAATCATTAGATACTTAAACTCCATATCATTTAAAATTTCCTTGTCAAGGCCTTCCCTTAATATCACTCTCAGTTCTTCTTTATATTTGTTCGTTGGATCCCCTCTCAACCTTTTGTATGTACCACTATCATTTAGAATTTTCTCCATTTCATTTCTGTATTGGTCTACATGCATTACTACTACTCCCCCTCCTTTGTCAGCCGGTCTGATCAGGATTTCTTTCTTTTCACTTAATTCTCGGATGGATTTAAGTTCACCTCCATTTGATTTGACCTGAATTTTTTCTATGTCCTTCAACACCATGTTCCTAAATACTTGAATAGTACCATCCCGGGAGCTATCCGGGGGATTGAATGTAGATTTGTTCCGCAATGTTGTATGAAGGTGCCCCCCACTAGTTCCCACACTGTTAGCTTTAGTGGTGGGGCCCTCTTTAGATAGAAAATACTTTTTGATGTTCAACTTCCTAACAAATTTATTTACGTCAATGTATGTATTGAATTTGTTCAGCCCCTGTTGAGGGGCATATTTCAAGCCTTTGTCCAGAATTTGTAGTTCTTTGTTTGAAAGTGGGACTCCACTAATATTGAAGATCCCTTGCCCTTTTTCTATTTCCTTCTTTTTGGTGTTTCCACCTCCCCTCCTACCTCGTCTATTCCCCTTTTTCTGACGTGCCGGTGGCTGTATTCCAACTCCTCCCATCCTCCCCTGGGTGACTCCCCTCCTAAAAAATGATGGTGTATGGTTTCTGGTGTGTGTCTCTCCAATGGCTCAAACCTATTGAACGTTGGAAAGCCCTCACGTCCATACCCGCCACCATGTTGATTATGTTGCCATTTCGGTTCATGGTGTTCCTGACGGTATGGTCTCCGTGCTTCCCCTTGGTGGTTTGGACCATGATTAACCCCTCTGTTGTATCTGGGATTAGGCCTAATTCCTTCCTGCCCTCTCCGGTAGGGATCCACCCCTCTCCCTACGGGGGACTGGAAGGCTTGGGGGTTGTATCGGGGTCCAGAATGGTAGCCCCTATAGGTGCTGTTACTTCCATGATTATTTACAGCCTCAATTGAGGTGTCCTTCGCACTCTGGGTGGGTAGTTGTTCCTGGGGCTGTTCCTTCTCAGCTTGAAGTTTATTTTTATTTTCCCTTTTAGTTTGCTCAATTTGCCATTTGTACGCATTTTTATTCTTGTAGTCTAGACAATCATTTTGGAATCTTTTAATTCTAATCTCACTGATCTCTTTTTCATTTTTCTGCACTATCTTAGTCAATACTGCTGCATTTTCAACAAAATCTTCCTGATCTTTATATTCCTCCATCTGCTCTTTCAGCTCCTCTATATCCTTCCCCAATCTCTCTAACCTGCTCTGTTTCCTTTTGCCCAGTATTTTTAGTAAATTAATCCCACACGCATTAAGAAATTCCCCCAATTCCCTATCATTCTCCTCGTTCTCTTCCCTATCTGTGGGCAGAATGTCCCACCTATATCGTTTGGGGATAATCCCTTCCTTCGCGTGTTTGTTGAGACTCGCCAAATCCCACCACGTGTTGGTCTCTTTAATCATTAATGATTGTAATTGCCTAAATAATGCATCTAAACTTTGATGTTCGGTGTCAGGTTCTTTAGCAAACAAACTATCTACATCAATAATTCCTCGTCTCCTGATATTAAACATGTCCATATTGTCCCAACGAGTATGCTGCCCCACCACTAGTGCGTAAAGTATAGTTATGAAGCAGTGGTCTGGGCGCTCCTCAGTATCACAGAGTTTATCCAAATAACCGTCTCAAGCTGCTAGGAGGATCACTATACAGTGGGGATAGCCCTCCCCTATAACATGTAGAAGAAAGAGTCTGTACAGCGCTCACTCCTCACAGCAGTGCATAAATTCCATAAACCACAGAGATCCAGTCTTTAGTAGAAATGAATACTCTCACCGGCGTTCAAAGGCTGATTTGCCACAGATCAGCTGAACACGTGTTGTGTAGACTTCCAGATTTTGCTCTCTTCCCTCTAGCACCACAATTTTGGCTCCATTTTTCCTCAAAAAAATACACAATAGAACATAGCGTAAAACTGCAACTGCACGTCAGAAAAAGGGGAATAGACGAGGTAGGAGGGGAGGTGGAAACACCAAAAAGAAGGAAATAGAAAAAGGGCAAGGGATCTTCAATATTAGTGGAGTCCCACTTTCAAACAAAGAACTACAAATTCTGGACAAAGGCTTGAAATATGCCCCTCAACAGGGGCTGAACAAATTCAATACATACATTGACGTAAATAAATTTGTTAGGAAGTTGAACATCAAAAAGTATTTTCTATCTAAAGAGGGCCCCACCACTAAAGCTAACAGTGTGGGAACTAGTGGGGGGCACCTTCATACAACATTGCGGAACAAATCTACATTCAATCCCCCGGATAGCTCCCGGGATGGTACTATTCAAGTATTTAGGAACATGGTGTTGAAGGACATAGAAAAAATTCAGGTCAAATCAAATGGAGGTGAACTTAAATCCATCCGAGAATTAAGTGAAAAGAAAGAAATCCTGATCAGACCGGCTGACAAAGGAGGGGGAGTAGTAGTAATGCATGTAGACCAATACAGAAATGAAATGGAGAAAATTCTAAATGATAGTGGTACATACAAAAGGTTGAGAGGGGATCCAACGAACAAATATAAAGAAGAACTGAGAGTGATATTAAGGGAAGGCCTTGACAAGGAAATTTTAAATGATATGGAGTTTAAGTATCTAATGATTGATGCACCAAGGGTCCCGGTAATGTATTCAAATCCAAAGATCCATAAGGACCCTATTAACCCACCAGGAAGGCCAATCATAAGTGGGATTGGATCTATAAACCAACGGATAGGTGAATATATTGACACCTTCCTACAGCCTGTAGTGGGCAAACTCTCATTGCTCCTGAGGGACACAAAACAATTGCTGCAGAGTTTACAGGAGGTCAGAATGGAGGAAACTGACATATTAGTCACTGCAGATGTTTCATCACTATACACGATTATCCCCCATGGGGAAGCAATGAGAACAGTGAGGCAGGCTCTGAAAATTTATACAGAGATTGGGGAAGAGCAGATTGAATTTATTCTTGAACTGCTCTTTTTTTCTCTCACCCACAATTATTTTTGGTATGGGGGGGTCTTTTTCCTACAGACACTGGGCTGTGCTATGGGCGCGAAATATGCGCCCAGTGTAGCAAATATATTCATGGATGACTGGGAACTTAAGGTGCTATCAAATCCGTGCAGTGAAAAGGTCAAAGTATGGAAAAGATACATCGATGACCTGTTCTGGATCTGGAGGGGCACAAATGATGAACTGGACCACTACATCACATGGCTTAATACCAACAATAAGGGAATAAAACTAACAGTAAAAATGGGACACCAGGAAATTGATTTCCTGGATGTTGTTATTTACAAGGAGGATGATACTCTTGGTACGAGAACATTCTTCAAACAGACAGATAGGAATGCTTACATTCCAATTAAAAGCTGTCACCATGTGAATTGGTTAAAAAGTGTGCCCCGCAGCCAGTTTACCAGAATGAGAAGAAATTGCACTAGGGTAAGTGACTATGAGCAACAATCACAGATATTGATGGAACGATTTATTGAAAAAGGATATCAGGAAGGACCTTTAAAACAAGAAATTGAAAGGATTAAGAACACTGACAGAGAACTCCTTGTCAAGGACAGAAAAAGTAGTCCAAACAGTGTACAATATGAATTTGCAGTATGTTTGGATTATAATATACAGTATAAAGACGTTGAGAAAATTATCAAGCGATATTGGGGACTATTATGTAATGATCCCGTGTTTAAGAACAAGATCCCCCCGCAGCCGAAATTTATATATAAAAAGGCTAACAACCTACAAAGAAGTTTAGTAAGAACTTGCATTGATGAACCCCCAGTGAGAAATAAAACAGATTTATGTGGGCAAAAAGGGTTTTTCCCGTGTAAACAATGTAATCCGTGCCAAACCACAAAATCTGTCAAACAATCAAGGAATGTGTCGACGGCGACAGGTCAAACTCACAATATAAGAGAATTCATCACGTGTAACAGTACACACGTGGTATATTTGGTTTGGTGTCCCTGCGGAATGCAGTATATAGGACGTACTAAACGCAAGTTAAGAGAAAGGATGAATGAACACGTAAAAAACATCGAGAAGGGGTTCAAACATCATAGCCTATCGAGACATTTTGCGGAAAAACATGGCTGTAATCCAGCTGTGATGAAATTCAGCGCCCTCCAGAAACTTACTACCAGATGGAGGGGCTGTCACAAGATCAGGGAAATTTCTCGCATGGAAACCAGGTGGATTTATGCAATGAAGACAATGATACCTGACGGGTTGAATGTAGAACTTGACCTGAACTGCTTTATAGCAGATGATTGAAGATGTATAACAACAAACAGTAGGAAGACCAACTAAAACATAATGAGGATATAGGAGGTCAACACGCCAGTATATATGAGGGTATTTGGTCCAGGGTATAGGTTTAGGATCAGGACACAGTGGCTACTATTAGAGAGGGATAGTTATAGGGGGTATCACTATCATTATTATTATTATCATTGTTATTATTATTATTAATTTCAGGGTATGGGGCTGCGACCACGATAGGGTGGCTGTCATTAGTCAGAGATAGCTGTAGGGGGGCACTAATTGTACTCACTATTTGGCATATGATTTTCTGATATATGATGTGTTCTGGTAGGTGGCGGTATGACAGATCCCGATCATAATGTAAATAAAAATTCTGGGGCTATTGGGGTGGGTGTCAGAGGGGGACCCTGACAGGCAGTTTGTGGGCCCCATAACAATAAACCTTCATGGAGATGTGTCATGCCGTGACCTGAATGCGTTCTATTGTGTATGGGTACACTGATCTAATTATGTCACTAATGCTGTGACCTGAATGTGTTCTATTGTGTATGGGCACACTGATTTAATTATGTCACTAATGGGAAAGAGATGTGGATATATATGGAGGACTATATATAGGCATTATATACACCCTGAGTACGGCTTCACTGGTTTATAGAGATAGGAGGCGTAGAGGGGTATCACATATAGATGCACAGGGGTGTAGAAGTATTAAGCTGGGTAATGGGTAAATGAGGTTTATAGGAGAAGTTAGTTAGGATCACTATCAGCTTGCAAACACGGGAGACTATAAGAGGCTAAACAAGTGATTAGGATATGCACATAGATGTCCCCTATAGGGACAGACAAAGCCGCTTAGTGGAGATATATGGATGGAGCCAGAGGGGGTAACATGGATCCGGTACTCGTATAAGAATAGCCAGCACGCATCTGATACGGAACTAATCCGAGCTGCATTGTGGTAGGAGAGTTGCTAGGCAACAGTTAAGGGTATCACCGCGAGATCTGGAGCTGCTCAGAGGAAATTAGCATAGAACAGAGTTCAAAGCGTCCACGTCTGCCGTTGGTCAGCAAGCCCCTGATGAGTCATCCTGACGAAACCGGTAGGGCGTGGCCTCGGCAGATCAGAGGACGCTAGACGAGCAGCGGTGAGGACGTCCATAACGTGTTTTAGATATGCGCATGAATTTTTACTAAATGTGAGTGTACTTTTAAATCAATTTTATTGAAAATAAAACAGTGTTACGCTATGAGAGATGTGTATTAGTCCTGCAGGCAAAGTATGAAAGGATCTGGTTGATACCCCTACGTTGATGTCAAAACGCTGTTTACTGATCCGTGACAGGTCAGCTACGAATCTGGTGAGCGGTTAGTGGCATTGTTTGGTCTGGGGAACCAGAGTGAAGACACTGAGTGAGAGGGGTGTGCACGGAGGAGAGGGTGCACTAACTTCTGCACAAGTAGCACAATTAAGAAGTGTAAAGTGTGACAGGTTCACGCTATGTGTACTGTTGTTTTCTTCTGAGGTACACTTCAAGGATATTTAATACCAGTGTGGAGCCTGGCCGTGGAGGACTTAGAGGAGCAACATAGATATGAATATTGCTGATCTGTAACAGGACAGCATGTCCATCTGGTGAGCAGGCATTTTTTCTACATAGTTCGGTGGAGGTTACAATACAGATATACACAGTGGGGAGCACATATGGTGTGGAGGTGCACTCACTGTGGTATGTAAAGGAACTGGGAAACTCAAAAGTTGCAGTTTTACGCTATGTTCTATTGTGTATTTTTTTGAGGAAAAATGGAGCCAAAATTGTGGTGCTAGAGGGAAGAGAGCAAAATCTGGAAGTCTACACAACACGTGTTCAGCTGATCTGTGGCAAATCAGCCTTTGAACGCCGGTGAGAGTATTCATTTCTACTAAAGACTGGATCTCTGTGGTTTATGGAATTTATGCACTGCTGTGAGGAGTGAGCGCTGTACAGACTCTTTCTTCTACATGTTATAGGGGAGGGCTATCCCCACTGTATAGTGATCCTCCTAGCAGCTTGAGACGGTTATTTGGATAAACTCTGTGATACTGAGGAGCGCCCAGACCACTGCTTCATAACTATAATGTGAGAAGTGTACTTACTTTTGTGAGATACTGTATATGCTTCCATAATGTCCCTCCTATAACTAGTGCAGCCATTATAACTCCCTCTCCCAATCCCCAGTAAGTGCATCCATGATGCCTTACCTACAACAAAACCTTTACCTGCCTTTTTATACCTATTCTCCACTCATTTAGTTCTCACTTGCTGCCAGAGCAGAGAAGGGATGTGAGAGCTGAAGTCCTGAAAAGCATGCCAAGGTGCTGATTCTCCACTCTCACTTGCAGAAAACATTGTGTTTTTAAACCCAGCAAAACCACAACTTCCCACTTTTATCCTGCTTCAGTGCATAAATGACCTTCATGATTTTTATTGTATTTCTAAGGTACCAACAGTATTCATAAAATGCCACTGTAACATTTTAAAGGATATGACAACATTTCAAAAATCAAGAGCATTGGCCCCCACATCGGTGGGGAGGGGGGCCACTCCCCCCTCCCTCATCTAGGGCTCTCCCCTCAGCACGCTCCCCTCCTCCATTAAATAGGTGGCAACAGGAACACATGCATACCTCTGTGCCACACGCTTCTTCCTGATAAACAGGGAGTGGCCTTCCCTTCCCGCCGATGTGGGGGCCAATGCTCACCCCTCATGCTGCGACCCCTTTTGCCCCCCAAAACGGCCCTGAGCGGGCCAGAGAGTGCACCCCCTGTGGGTGAAGGGGCTGCAGCCCCTATTGTTACACCACTGGGTAGGAGGCACCTGAGGGTGGAAGTATATAGGCAAAAGTCAATGGCAAGAATCTTAGCCTTTAGCAAAAAATTCCAAGAATATGATATTTACACAAAAAAAAAATGTATTAAGCACATAGGACGGACAACACATTTCACAGTAACAACTGCTTTGTCACGTCAAGTAACAGTGCCTGGATACAGGACTCAACTGGCCAGTGCTTATATACTTCCATCCTTGGGTGCCTCCTACCTTCTTCCACTATCTACTAGTCACCCACGTCCAAGGAACTCATGTCACGGCCTCACTTAGAGTGAGATCATCACCCAGCCCCTTTTTTTGGAGCAGCGACCACTGCAACTCATCCACAAGACCGAGTAGGAATGGTACTTCCTCACATGCTCGAATGCTGGGAATACACCATATGTTTTTTCAGCAGATAGATGGTTCAATAGATCATTTCCGACATGTCCGATCTTATTTTCAATCGTTTTTCTGATCGATTTCTCATAGAATGAATAGAAATTGATAAGAAATGATAAGAAAATGGATCGGAAATAAGATCAGGCAGTAAATCGACTGAAAAATCTCATCGCGTATTCCCAGCATAAGGAGTAGGTTCCTAAGCAACCTAGCTTTGTGAGTATAATCTTATACTGTCCTTTCTATATCTCCAAGTACCGTACGATATTACACAAGATTGGACTCCCAGTGTTCCTGTGTGTTTTTCCTTTTTTCTTACTAGTCTGATTCAAAAGGCTATAAAGGTTTTTGTTATTTATGTTTCTTTTCCATCCACCTAAGTAAGCATACTTTTGGCATTTTTCCTATAAATAACATTCTTGCTTTGAACTTCACTTTATCTTCGTTATCTTATAAAAGAGATAAGTGTGTAGCACAAACAAGATAAGTATGTAGTACTAATGGTGTGTTCTCTTGGACAATGCTTGTCACTGATAGAATCAAGACTCAGTCTCTCTGGTGACAGTTTGGGACATGTTGCAAGCAGACCTATCTGTTGTTATAGGGAAGGGAGTAGTGACAAGTGGTGCAAGACAAAGTGTTGGCCATACACTGGTCGATTTGCCATCAGATTCGACCAACAGATAGATCCCTCTCTGATCGAATCTGATCAGAGAGGGGTCGTATGGCCACCTTTACTGCAAACAGATTGTGAACCGATTTCAACCTGAAACCGTTCACAATCTGTGGTGGTGGTGCTGCCGCTGCTCCCCGCCCCGCATACATTACCTGCTCCGCCAGCGCGAGTCCCCTGGACACCGCTGCTCCGTCTCCATGCTGGTCTGGTCTCCGGCATGCTTCACTTCTTCCTGCCCAGTAGGAAGTTTAAACAGTAGAGGGCGCTCTACTGTTTAAACTTCCTGCCGGGCAGGAAGAAGTGAAGCATGCCGAAGACCAGACCAGCGCGGAGACGGAGCAGCAGTGACAGCGGTGACAGCGGGACTCGCACCGGCAGAACGGGTAATGTATACCCGCTGTATTGCGTCGGTCGTCGTGCATTCGAACGCCGCTATCGACGCACACCCGACCCGCCGGCGCTCGAAAAAAAATCTTCCGCACGGATGGATCGACGGGAGTCGATGGAAACGATGGATTTCGGACGGAAATCCATCGTTCTGTCAGCGGTGTGCGCGGCGATTTCACAGCCGTTTCGATCACTGTGATCGAAACTGCTGTATATCGGCGGGAAAATCGTTAGGTGTATGGGCCCCTTTAGGAGGTGTAAGGGCTGGTTCACACGGGCATCTGCCCGGCTTTCTGTGGCGTCGCATTTGGTGCTGTTGCGGCGGCTACGCGTTCGGGCTTTCAGCAGCTTTCACGCAGCTTTCGGATGCGGTCGGCGTTTTTCTTCCCCTAGGCCTAGGGGAACATTACCCGTGGCGGTTAACTGCCCCAGGATGCTACATGTAGTGTCCAGGGGCGCCTTGAACGCCAGGGAAAATTGGGACCCGAACGCCGCGTTCGCGCAAACGCCCATAAAAGCCTGGTGCAAACGCCCCCATTCACTTGAATGGGAGCGTTTAACGCCAAGTCCCGAACGCTGGCGGTAAACGCTCCACAGATGCCCGTCTGAACCAGCCCTAAAATGGAGAAAAATTGGCTCGGACACTGATTGGCACTTAAAGTGTAACTGTCAGGCATAAAAACAAAAATCAATTCTTTATTTTTATCTGGTAAACAAGTAATAAGGATGCTAACCAGGCAATCTAAAAGTTAAAATCACTCTTACTTTTCTTGTTGATTAATGATCATTCCCCAGTTTACCTGACTCTTATTTGGTACACACAAAGTTTGGTACACAAAAAGGAAGTTGCAGGGCATGCTGGGTCGTCCTTTTTTGCTTCTCTAATTCCCCTCAGACTTCACTAATGCAACCTGATTGGCTGAAGCCTCTTTCCCACCTGTTTTCCCCTCCCACGCCTCTGTTCCTCTCTGATTGGCCAATATTTCTCATGCGGAGACAATGCACTTTCTATAGTGAAGGGCTGGCAATGCATACACAATCAAGCAGAGGCGATTAAGGGAGGAAATTACATCAGCATTGTGTCAGCAGTAGCAAAATTACCTCGGCAGCTGAGAGCAGCGCGACCGCCGCTATCGCGTCTGACGTCACGGCAGATGCCGCCGCCTCCTCGGCATCGCCTCCCACCAGGTCAGGTCTCTCCAGGGCTCATCTCAGCAGAAGGGCGCATGCGCGCACACAGAGACAGGACCTTTATGCGCTGAGAAGAAAGGTCAGCTGACCGGCCGGTCAGCTGACGCCTGGGAACTGACCTCTGCTGCCTGATTCGTTGAGAGGTGTGGGCGGAACTGCGGGGATTACCCTTGTATTTAAGTCCTGGGCTGTCAGTTCAACATTGTCTGCTGTTGCTGAAACTTTGCGGTTAAAGAGGAACTCCAGTGAAAATAATGTAGTAAAAAAGTGCTTCATTTTTTACCATAATTATGTATAAATGATTTAGTCAGTGTTTGCTCATTGTAAAATCTTTCCCCTCCCCGATTTACATTCTGACATTTATTACATGGTGACATTTTTACTGTCGGCAGGTTATGTAGCTGCTCCTAGCTGTTTTGGCTGTTAGAGACAGCTGTAAACAGCTAATTCCTGTCTGTGAACATTGTTACATTGTGGCAGTTTGCCCAGAGTACCGCGGTACTCAGAGCTTCTTGTGGGAGGGGTTTCAGCACAAAATCAGTCATACAGCGCCCCCTGATGGTCTGTTTGTGAAAATCATTATATTTCTCATGTAAAAGGGGGTATCAGCTACTGATTGGGATAAAGTTGAATTCTAGATTGGAGTTTCTCTTTAAGCTCTCAGACCTTAGATAGTTCTGGTGTGCTTTGATCCGGGAGGAAACCGGGGATTTCACACAAGATAGGAATTGTTTGATAGCTTTAATTATAATTGATATTATTGTCTTTGTGTATGAACCTTTATCAAATTAATAATTTGTGTCCACCCAGGGGATGCTCTTTATAAATAAGCCTTTATTTAACACAATTACAAAAGTAATAAGCAATAACCGCCCTAATAACCCGGGCGGTTATTGCTTATTACTTTTGTAATTGTTTATATTAATATTGCTTATTAATTTTGTAATTTATAAAGAGCATCCCCTGGGTGGACACAAATTATTAATTTGATACATGTCTATAAACGTCATTGTGACCACCCCTATTGAATGTGATAGTGTGGGAAACTGAAGCAAAGGGTGAGATAGACAGTCATTTCAATTGTTTGTGTATGAACCTTGCCTGAACTCTCGACTATCCTTTGCCTCACGATTCTGTACTCTGCCTATCTGTCTAGTTGCCGACCTCGGCCCAACCTAGACTCTGCTCTTGCCTTTTGATTCTGTACCTCCGCATATCTGATTGCTGCCGACCTTAGCTATCCTCTGACTACGTACTAGTTGCTGATTTTGTACTGCTGCCTGACCGATCAGTTACCGACCCTGCCTGTCTCCTGTGCTGGTGATAGTCCCACAGCCAGGGGCTATCACTTGGGAGTGCTCCTGAGCTACTGTGCACCTAAACACGTGTGATCACTCTGATTAAAGTACTGACAGTTCTGTTACTATCTCTGCATTATCGGTGATTCTGCAGATCGCCATATAATCAGATATAGTTTCTGTATTATTGGTGATACTGCAGATCACCAAATAATCAGAATCCTGTCACCAGCTGACACTAAACGTTACACATTGGCTTCAAAATAGCCACACTTAAAATGGGGAATGCTAAGAAGGATTTTCTCTTTTTTTTACTGTAGAAAAATCACTAAAATCAAAACATGGATAGTGCAATACATATGTTATGTAAGTAGAGCAATTATTTATCCTCTTATATAAGTATTTTAAGTATTTTTTTTCTGAGATAGTATGGCTGACCGCTCCGCTTTAAAAAGAATCTGTATTGTTAAAATCGCACAAAAGTAAACATACCAGTGCGTTAGGGGACATCTCCTATTACCCTCTGTCACAATTTCGCCGCTCCCCGCCGCATTAAAAGTAGTCAAAAACAGTTTTAAAAAGTTTGTTTATAAACAAACAAAATGTCCACCAAAACAGGAAGTAGGCTGATGTACAGTATGTCCACACAGAGAAAATACATCCATACACAAGCAGGCTGTATACAGCCTTCCTTTTGAAACTCAAGAGATCATTTTTGTGTTTACCTTCTGTTCCCCTGCAGCTCTCATCCACTGAATACTAGTGACAGGCTGATCGTTTCTTTTTGCAGACAGCTCTGCCCGTGTCTGTAATTCCTCAGTATGTGTCAGCCAGCTCCTTTCACAGCCTAACAGAGGAGGATTTTTATCCAGCTCTCTTCTCTCACTGATATCAGAGAGCAGAGATGCTGCTGGCTTATGTAAATAACACACACACACGGGAGTGTGCATAGAGGGGCCTAAAGAGGAGCGTGCATAACAGATCAGCACGGAAGAGTTGGCAGCCTTCCAGACACATGGCGAAAAGTCCGACAGGGGAAAGATGCATTGATTTATTACAGAGACGGTGATAGTAGAAAGTGCTGCAGTAAGCCAGAGCACATTAGAATAGGTTTAGGAACTTGTAGGATGGTAGAAAAAAGGATGACATTTTTGTTACAGAGTCTCTTTAAAGGACATCCAAGACCAAAAAAAAACAATGTTAAATGGAGTACATTCTTTTGTTAGTAATGGCCCTTGCACATACGCACTATCTTTCCCATTGTTGATGTGAGTGAGCACCAGGCAGAAGGAGAGCTGCCAGGAGCGTGGACAGCATGACTATGGGGAGGCTCCTGCGCATTCAAGGGGACCATTACGTCTGGTTCAAAGGTCCTGACTGTTAAAATAGTTGGGACCTACTAACAGGACTTATAACAGACTTTTTAGAATGGGTACAAAGACGGGCAACTAAATTAATCAATTCCATCAGGGGATGGAAGATCTCACTCACCAAAAAAGGTTGGATAAACTGGGCTTATTTAGCTTGGAAAAAAGAGATATGACCTGATTAACATGTATAAATACATCAGATACAGAACATTTATATCGTTCTTTTCTCCTGGTGGACTCAAAGCGCCAGAGCTGCAGCCACTAGGACACGCTCTATAGGCAGTAGCAGTGTTAGGGAGACTTGCCTGAGGTCTCCTACTGAATAGGTGCTGGCTTACTGAACTGGCAGAGCCGAGATTTGAACCCTGATTTCCTGTGTCAGATGCAGAGCCCTTAACCTTTACAGAATCCAGGCACAACAAAAGCTTGGCAGATGAGCTTTTTCTCCCTAGGGTTGTACAACAAACAGTGATCTGTGTGTGGAGGAAAAAAATATTTTGCCATCTATTTAGAAAGGGGTCTTTCACAGTAAGAGTGTTAAAATATGGAATATCTTACCTCAGGAAGTAGTTATGGCAAACACTATATCTGCATTTAAAGAAGGTTTGGATGCTTTCCTTTGCATTAAAGGGCATCCAAGGCAATATTACTAGGTAATTCCTGGGACAGTTGAGCCAAGGATTTATCTGACTGCCATCTGGAGTTGGAATTTTTCCCTTTTAAAGTGAATTGGCCGAGGCCTTGTACGTTTTTTCGCCTTCCCCTGGATTAACTGGGATATGTATGGGTTCAGGACAGTATTTTGCTTTTTTTCCCTTCTGGTTGAACTTGATGTACGGATGTATTTTATTCAACCAAACTATGATACTAAGAAAGGAGGTGGACGGGGGAATGAGTGACACAGCCTGCCAAAGGAGGCCATTACTAACAAATGTATGGAACATTTTTTTTTTTTTTGGTCTTGAATGTCCTTTAAAGATTTTGCATGTTGGATCATTATGTGGCCTCGCCAGACATCAGGGGACGGCTTTGCACACACCAGATTCTCAGCCAAGATGACCCTGACAGTCTGGGGTGTGTGCGAGGCTTAGGAAATAAAAAATACTCTATAAAGAAAGTAAGAGGAGATAGGACCAGAAAAAGGGATTGAATTATAGGTACGCTATAACTGCACTTATCCTTATGTAACTTTACTCCTTATTTTAGTTAGTCTGAGCTGAAGCAGTGGTTTTCTCCATTATGAGGCCTGGTGCACACCAAAAACCGCTAGCAGATCCGCAAAATGCTAGCAGATTTTGAAACGCCTTTTCTTATTTTTCTATGGCGTTTTGTGGATTGCTGAAGCGGATTTCAGTATAGTACATTTCAGATATTGTTACAGTAAAGCTGTTACTGAACAGCTTCTGTAACAAAAACGCCGGCAAAACCGCTCTGAACAGGCGTTTTTCAGAGCGGTTTGCATTTTTCCTATACTTAACATTGAGGCAGAAACGCATTCGAAATCCAAAAAATGCCTCACCCCGGCATTTTTCGTTTCTGCAAAACGCCTCCCGCTCTGGTGCGCACCACCCCATTGAGATACATTGACCAAGCGGATCCGCAGCCGCAAGCGGCTGCAGAAACGCTGAAAAAGCCGCTCGGTGTGCACCAGCCCTTGATTTGGGAGCGAGCTGTGCCCAAAGCAGTTATTCATCCCCTCTGTGAGGGTCCCTTTACACTATATCAGTTGCTCTCAGTTATAACTGAAAGGACAAATGATTTTCAAAGTAATGTCCATGTTTTCCAATGGCTCATGTCCACACTTTATGTATTTTAACTGAAAGCTTTTTCACAATGCACTTTTATGGAAAGTTAAAACGCAGCAGTTTTTCAGCAAGTGAGGAGGGGAATTTGATTTTTCCTCAAAGGGAATCCTACAGCTTGAGGAATTGGGGGAGAGAACCCTTATAGAACACATTGCTGTAACATATTTTTAACAATAAATCATAATATTTATCCTCTTAATGTAGTCCAGGGCTTTTATCTCCTACCTATGCATTGAGCATTGACCTGCAGAGTTCCCTATGCTTTATGCTAGCACATGGAGACAAGTTGCTGGTCTACCTGGCTTGTTTCTGTCTGGCTCTTGTGTGGCTCCTTCACCTTCAAGTCCCAGGTTTACAGGGGACAAATATGCGTGTGCTAGTCAGTCTCACCACTGATCCTATCCATAGATACAGGTGAGACCTTTTCTATGTGGTGGGTTCTGTCAAGTTACTAATTTATTAAGAAATTGAGTGCACATCCTTTTGTCCTATATTTTCAACACCCCTTCAGACATCAGCTTTAGTCAGTTATCCTTATGTGAGAATCCTGGCCTTACAGACATTAATAAGCACATGCTGGACCAGAGGTGCCCACACTTTTTCAGTTTGCAAACTATTTAGAAGATTATGAATTGAAAATGATCTACCAGGTAGAATATACCTAGAGATACAAGCCACGACTGCAGCACATGCACAGCGGCAGTTCATCAGTGATTAGCGCAATCTGCCAGTCAATTAGATGCATACCATAGAATTCTTCTCAGTAAGCCACATGGAACAGTGCTTGACCTAATAGAGTCACAATATCATGCTTACAATATCATGCTCGGTATCTGGAAAAATTGTAATCAGCAGTAGCACATTATGCTTCTAAGTGCTTTCAACATCATAATCCTGTACACTGCTGTGCAAAACTTTCCGGACAGCAAGCATATTGCACTAAGCTCATCCAAGTCAAAGAGATAGCGTTCAACGCATATGCCACTGAGGCGGGTAGTGTGGTATCTATCTAGAAGTTTGTTGCAATCACGATGCTAAGGAGGATCTTTTCCGGGGGCTCCGTCCTCTTTTTTTCCCCTCCTCCCCCTTTCTCCTGGAATTCTTGCTTCGGACTCACTGGCACATCTCTCTTCCCGCCTCCTGCGGACGCTGTGCGCCGTCTGATTGCCCTGGCAAGAAGCTAGGTGTTCCAAGATACATGGCTGCATGTAGGTCATTCCTCCATCACGACCCAAGAGAGATGTGGAATTCACAGTAATATCGTCGTCACAATCTTTGCATCAACGTAGACTGGTCACGTGATTCCAGGCCTCCTGACCGACACTGGACTAGGCTGTGGCCCGGGCGCTAAATTTAAGTGCGGCCTACATTCACCAGCCACCAGTCTGCTTTTTCTCTTCATTCTCTCTCACTGGTCCATATGCAATTCATTTTTTCTCCTGAGTGTTCTCCTAGGAGATAATTTTTCATCTTCCATTTAAAAGAACTTTTCAGCACTCTGCATTTGAAGAAGTAGGTGAAAAGTACTGCCAACATTATTCTGAGTATTTTGTTCCTTGCTGGTGGCTTAAAAGGCATGTTATTGATGAGGTGTAAAAATATCACCTAGGAGAAAACTCAGGAGAAAAATTGAATTGCATAAGGGCCACTGCGGGGCATATGCAATTCACTTTTTCTCTTAGGAGATACATTTTCATCTTCTGTTTAAAATAACTTTTAGCATTCTGCAATTCAAAACATACTAAAAAAAAGTAGGTGAAAAAGTGCTGTAAATGTTATGCTGAGTGTTTTCTTGTTTGCTGGTGGCTTAAAAGGCATTTTATTGACCAGGTGTAAAAATATCACCTAGGAGGAAACTGGAGAAAAGGTGAATTGCATATGGCCCCGTTTCTCTCGCACTTTCTCTCTTCTCTCAGTTTCTCTCTTTTCGTCCTAATCTTTGGCGTCAATTCACCAGAGGTTACCAACCTATTTATCTCTTGGGAGGTAATTTACCTCCTGTGATATCTGCAAATAGCAATTCTCCAGAAGTATAGGGGAAAATATCGACAGAGAGAAATGCAAGAAATAAATGTGAGATAAGTATGAGATAAATAAGTGATAGTTAGTAGTTAGTTTTTCTCCAAATCACAATTCACCAGGGAAGAAAGGGGGTGTGGCCATTCGTTATTTTTTCATCTCTTTATCCCCTGAATGAACCTGGAGATATCGTGGTTTTCACACAGCAGCTGCTGCTGTGGAAGATGGAGCCTTTTGAGCTTACTCTGTTAGGCCTGGTGCACACCAAAAACCGCTAGCAGATCCGCAAAATGCTAGCAGATTTTGAAACGCTTTTTCTTATTTTTCTGTAGCGTTTCAGCTAGCATTTTGCGGTTTTGTGAAGCGTTTTTGGTGTAGTAGATTTCATATATTGTTACAGTAAAGCTGTTACTGAACAGCTACTGTAACAAAAACCGCCTGGCAAACCTCTCTGAAGTGCCGTTTTTCAGAGCGGTTTGCGTTTTTCCTATACTTAACATTGAGGCAGGGGTCACACTTGTCTTTCAGTTTCTACACTTTGCAGAAAACTGAAAGACAAGTGTGACCCCTGACTTACAGCAGCTAATGTAATTTATAGAGAAACCTGACAAATTGCGCAAGATGTCAGTTTTTTTTCTGCATGCGAAATCTGCATTAAAGTGTGACCTTGCTTATTGATTAATATGAGTTCTCAGTTGAAGTCAGTTTTTCTGTGCAGAAAACGCGTACGAAAGCCGGTAAGTGTGACCCCTGCCTGAGGCAGAAACGCCTCCGCAATCCAAAATCTGCAGCAGCCCGAGAGTATGCGTTTCTGAAAAACGCCTCCCGCTCTGGTGTGCACAAGCCCCTTGAAATACATTACCCAAGCGTATCCGCAGCCGCAAGCGGATCGCAAAACGCAGCCGAACCGCTCTGGTGTGCACTAGGCCTTAGAGCTTGCTTCTATTATCAGGAGACGAAGGCGCAGGAGGGTCTGTTTAATCGCCCCTCGTATTTTTCGTGAGAGAACAGTTCTTGATAATTTTACTGAGACAGAGGTGGTGAAGAAGTTCAGACTCACTCGTGATATGATTTATGATATGATCCGGCAGTAAAAGGCGGGAATACTCTGGTCACGTAGTGATAAAACTCCGCCTCCTACCCACAATGCTTCACTTTCAAGCTTACAGAGAGGAAAAGTATCCCATGTAAATCATTAATACCGATTACCTAACTCTCTGCTTTCTCACACTTTCCTCATGCATATCTCTCCATTATCCCCTGCTATCGAACACTTTTCTCTCTGTCCTCTCACACTGGTGAATTGACTCCAGAGTGTTAAAATACCTCATGAGATAAACTACCTACCTTTTTTCTCTTAGTAAATCCTCTCTGGTGAATTGACGCCAATTTTGAAAATATCACCTAGGAGAAAACTCAGGTGAAAAAATGAATTGCATATGGGCCACAGAGAGCCCCTAAAGATTAATTATTTCAAATATCTTCTGTTTTACTAAGGCAAAGCATAGCTTTTTAGTAGAAGGTTTTTTTAGTCTCTATTAGTCCCCTATACTTTTTCCAAGTGGTTCTTTGGGTCACCCTGATCTGCTTGGTATTCTGTATTACTTGGCTAAGGAGAGGGGAGAGGGTGGACATGCAAGTGGCAACCTTCTGAGGGAATTTTCTTTCAGGTTCCTGCATGTTATAGTACCTGTCATCATCATGCATGTGGGTGTCATTTGAATGCTTCTGTGGCTGTGAATGGGCTTATTTATGTGTGTGTTTGCAGGTATATGTGCACATAAATGTTACAACTTATTCCTTTGGTGCAGGTATGCAGTTCAATCATAGCTACCAGTGTGAGAAAAAGAAAACCACCAGCCATCAGTTTGATATCTGCACAGGTGGTCCCCATATACTACGGCCATCAAACTACGAACAACAACTAGTCTGCAGTGGATTATTTAGATAGATTCCCTCTCCCTTCTTCATAAGACAAAATCGATCAGAAAAATGATCGGAAATCAGATTGGACCGGTCAGAAATAATTGATTCGACCCCTCTATCTGACGGGAATAGCATGGTGTGTACCAGGCATTAAACATGTATGTGAGCATTTGCTAATGCTTGCATTTCAGCTGACAAATGATTGTAAAATGTCATTAACTACAATGTGCTAAAGTACTTCAAAGGAAAAACTCATGGAGGAATACACTTCTGCAAGTGCAGTTCAGCAAACCCCTTTATCTCTTGTATGCATAACTTTGCAGCCGGTTATGTAAAACAAATTAGAAGGGTAAAGGTGCTCATACATCTAGTGATTTGGTTGTACGATCGAACCATTCGATTCAATCATTTTATTCAATCAACAGAGAATCGAGTGTCATCCAGTATTCCCAATCGATGACAAGTGGCTGATATCATGTTGAATTGACCAGTGTAGTCAATAGAGCAGGATGCAAGATATCGTCCGATCACACAGGGAGCAGCTAATGTTTACGTATCATTCAATCAACTCTGAGTCGATTTTTGCATTCAGAGCATGGAAACACAACATCGGTCAGATCAATTAGTGAAGGCGAATCGCATAGGATATCTCTTGTAGTGCGTAGGTCACTAGTTGATCGACTTTTGATCAACCATACTGAAGTTGATTCCCCAATAAAGTCGATTACTTATTTGAATCAGAATTACTAGATGTATGGCTACCTTTAGGACATTAAGGATTCACTGTTTCATTCAACCATGAAATATAAAATATGCTGAAAAATCTGTTGGCTCTAGCCACTATTAGAATTAATAGAAATAATAAAGTTACATAGTTATTTGGGTTTTAAAAAAGACATTCATCCATCTATGCCTATGCTTAGAAATCCACAAACATGCTTTCCGAGCAGATAGGACTCTCTCTGCTCAGATAATGATCTATCTGTTGGCCGTGTCCACCAATGTATGGAAACCTTTATGAGTTTATGCTCATTCTCTGTAAACAGATTATTCTCTGGTATGTATTTTAATACATCAATCAGCAAATGCTGAAATAACTTATAAATGGGAGAACGCAGACTTCCTGCTCTATATTGTTATTCACAGAGAAAGGAAGGCAGTGCATCTTAGACCAAGCTGCACCTGACTGACACTGGCTGCATAGGGCTACAAATCCTTTTACCAATTATGTGGTTTGCAATGGTATATCTACGTCCAGTAAGGATTTGTCAATGTCTGCAGATGGCCGACATTCGCTCACGCACATGCACGGGTACTTGTCCACTCTCATTAGAGTTCCCATTCATTAATCTAAGACCTTGTGTCAATGATCGCTGGCATCAATGAGATGCCTGTGTCATTGTAACTACCAGAGTAACACATCCACGCATAACTTCCTGTTTAGCGTATAGTACTAGTACTAATAGAAAATGTGTGAGGACATCTTGTGGCCAAATAGTAAAATGACACCTACATTTTTTTTTTTTTTAATAAAAGACCCACCATTACATTTAAAATTAACCCCTTACCTCCCACCCTCTCCCATAGTTACCTAAATAAATGGTATGCATATTTAATAAAAAAAAAAAAAGTCAAAAAAAAAATCATAAATAGTTACCTTAGGGACTGATTTTTTTTTAATATGTATGTCAAAAGGGTATATTGTTATTTACAAAATTATGGGCTTGTAATTAGTGGTGGACACAAAATTGAAAAAATGCACCTTTATTTCCAAATAAAATATTGGCGCCATATATTGTACTAGGGAAATATTTTAAATGTTTTAACCGAGACAAATGGGCAAAATGTGTGGGTTTTAATTACAGTAGCATGTATTATTTTAAAAATATAATGGCCGGAAACTGAGAAATAATTGTTTTTTCCATTCCTATTCTTATTTTTCCAGTTAAAAAGCATTTAGAATAAAATAATTCTTAGCAAAATGTACCACCCAAAGAAAGCCTAATTGGTGGTGAAAAAAAAGCTATAGATCATTTCATTGTGATAAGTAGTAATACATTTATAGACGAATAAATAGAACTGAAAGGTGAAAATTGCTCTGGTACAAAAGGGGGAACCCCCCTCAGTAGTGAAGTGGTTAAAGCCACAATTGTGCTCATTACAGCTGAAACAGGTGGTAAAAACGAATGCAACTCCCATTACTACAACTTATTAAAGAAGACCTCACCCCTGGTGGGGTTACATACCAATATACAGTACAGCAACATGTAGATACAGAAAGTGTTTCCGATGCTGAAACTAGGATAGTTAATGTAAAAGTGGGTATCCTGAATAATCTACTACATTCTACTGTATGTCACTGGAGTTCCTTTTTAAGATTTGATGCTTTGAAAAGATTCTTGCAGTCAATAACTTTTGAAAGGTTAACATTTTATAAAGGTATGAACTACAAATATTAATATGACAAAATATTATGCACTCCTCACTTATCAACGTTTACAAATATCTGTTGGATTTCTAAGCAAAATTATCTGTTGGATCGCTGAGCAAAAGAAGTGTGTGTTACACTTTAAATACAATATATATGTGAAACAGCAGAGCACTCCACAACAATACCAAAAGTTTCTCTCAACTAATGTTCATAACACATAATGGGTCCTTTCATGCTTTCATCAGTGCAGCAGTTCATAATTCCATAAAAACTGGAAGAAAATCTTCATACAGTGCTTCAATGAAATTTACAATATACGCTCACTAGAACGATCAGCTAATCAATCAAGATCAGCAAAGACGCTTTTGGCGCTGCCAGTTATCTCCTTTTCCTCTCTTCTGGGGCTCCTCTTGCGCTCATATGTGTATGAGGAAATAAAACAATAATAGTGTAATACTGCTACAGTGGTCGGACATCTAGATTCCACCAGTGCTCCCACTTTACCACACTGTCACCCAGTGTGCCACCACCACTTAGCAAATAAGCCTCTCACCAGATTCAATGGCCGACCCCTCACAGACCAGCAGAATAGCATATGTATAGAAAGCTCCGTCTCCAGCAATAAAATCCTAGGACTCAAACAATGCTCAACATAGCATAATTCCGTTTATTTAAGATCAACATTAAAAAGTAGTGCACTCACATGAGTCTTCATAAAAATTGCGCATATAAAAGACTTATTTCCCCTCGACATATCAGCGTCTCACCGGCTCTCCAGGCCACGCCGTGGAATCTAGATGTCCGACCACTGTAGCAGTATTACACTATTATTGTTTTATTTCCTCATACACATATGAGCGCAAGAGGAGCCCCAGAAGAGAGGAAAAGGAGATAACTGGCTGGGCCAAAAGCATGTTTGCTGATCTTGATTAATTAGCTGATCGTTCTGGTAAGCGTATATTGTAAATTTCATTGAAGCACTGTATGAAGATTTTCTTCCAGTTTTTATGGAATTATGAACTGCTGTACTGATGAACGGATGAAAGGACCCATTATGTGTTATGAACATTAGTTGAGAGAAACTTTTGGTATTGTTGTTGAGTGCTGTGCTGTTTCACATATATATTGAACTACAAATATTACCGTTATTTAATTTCTAATCCAATTAAACTTCTTTGAGTTCTCTTTTAATGTTACTTAGGAGTGTTATTTGGAGTGGAATTATATTCCCAAAACTAAAATTTCAGTAACTACTACTAGTTACATCAAAGAACATTTGAAAGCCTTCCCAAGTATTCCCTGAGTTTAAAATAGTTTATTTTATTTTTTTTCTAAGAGAGCATTAGGAGCTTGCTTATCTCTGGTCATTGGCCAAGGCAAGAGTCTCCCTGTGCCTGTGTCTTCACTCTGCCCCCTCCTTTTCTGCTGAAGTGACTTAACGTTTGCGAAGACAATGTGTCTTTTTAGCAGAGGGAGGGGACAGAGTACAAGGAGATTCTTGCCTTTGCCGATGACCATAGATAAGAAGGCTTCTACTTTTTTATAGTTTCAAATGTTCTTTTATGTAACTAAGAGTAGTTACTGAAATTTTTGTTTTAGGAGTATACGCCCATTATAAGTGATTGAGAGTCCTACCGATGATCTCTAAAGTGTTAAAGTGTAATGACTACAGCATATTGTTTTATATTAATTATTAGTATCATCTGTTATTTGTCTTATTATTTACAATTTTAACATAATCCAACAAACCAAAAAGTTTATATTAAGTAAAAAGAAAAAGGGATAACAAAGTTCAGTAAATTACCATCAAACTTCCAATACAATGAGTACAAATAATATACCTATAACCTATGAAATACAGAGGACTTCTACAAACTGCTACTAGAGGACAACATGATCCCTTTCCCATCTGTTCTGCAGAAATTCCCTCCTTACTGCAATCCTTACAACATTCAAAGAAAGCACAACGAGAATTTTTCTTTGCACATCCCCTGATCCCTGTGCCTGAGTTCTATCTACCTGGTAAATCCAATTACACAGAGAAATGCTCACAAGGAGAGAGTAAACCTATTTCTACAGTGAAAAAATAAATAGCCATTTTGAGCGTAATTGTGTTTGATACAAAACTATCTGAGGCGGCAGCATATTGTGTTGACAAACACATGGAACTTGCTTTGTTGTGCTCATCATTTAATTTAAAGGGACTTTATAATTATAAAAACTATGAAACCACAATGGCAAACTTGTGTACTCAAGTAATCTGAGACAACTGTGAGATGTTCCTCCAGCCTTCAGTCATCCCTGAAGGGTCCCAGCAGGAGAATGAATATCAGGAATGCATCCACCTATTTATTAGGGACAATTGTATATATTAACTCCTTTGCTTAAGAACCAAGTGGTTTAGCCCTAGTTCTACGTTGGAAAGGGTAAAACGTTCAGTACAAGAAATGCACCAGCATTCTCTCACAAGGTATGGTTTGGTAATCACATAAAATATCTACAGGGTATCTCAGTTTGTACAGCACAAAAACACTACATTTCTCACCTTAGTGCAAATACAGGTGGTTGACATAGATGACAAGTGGCAGGATTTCTAGCGTACATGGCCAGATTAATTAAGGATCAACTTACACAAGGAAAAAAAAAACAATAACATATTGGCCTCAATTCACCAGGGGCAGTTCAGTGAAATAATTGAGATCAGTAAAATTCCGCCTTTGGTGTTTTACACTTTTTTCCCCCCCAAATTCACTAAGATTTCCCGCATACGGTAGAAGTTTGGAAATATCGTAAAAAAAGAAAAAGTGCTTCAATTCACTAAGCCCTGCTCTGTAAGTCTTGCCATCTGTGGAGTAGGCCAGTCAGAAAGAGTCTTCCCATAAGTGTTGTGCATAAGTCAGGGTTTTTCTGTCCAATGCATCTCTGGCATCCCTTCAGATGTGCTGCAGCCACCAGAGGGTGCTCTTCTGTATACCAGTATACAGATATGCATATCTAGAGGGATACAGAAAAGCCTTTTAAAATGTCTCCTTCCCCTGCTCTGCGATCCTGAACTCCCACCCTCCAGAGTATCGGACCAAATGAGGCGAGAAGCAAGGCTGTGTGGCTCTCCTTATTGGCTGACTGGTTCTCCCTATTAGCTGTCTGCTACATCTGTCAATGTTACTGCGTGGAGAGCGTCACCAGCTAGTCAGAGCTGGAGGTAAATACCAAAAACTTTAGCTTGATTTACTGAATGCTTTAATCTTTGTGAATTGCAATTTCTTGACATTTCTTGAAGTATTTACCAGACAAGTCTGTAATTTTACTTTTCAGTGCGGTAACAGTGTTAATGAATTAGCATTTGGCATTTGGCAAGGTGATCGGTAAAATCGGCTGTTTTCTGCATTACCGAATGTGGTAATGCTTAGAGAATTGAGGCTACTGTATGGAAAGGGTTTGCGATCTCTTTTTGGTTTTCTGCTGTTGGATTTAATATGTACCCTGGTGAACCCAGGCACATGAAATGAGGGACAAAAAGTCATGACAGAGTTAATATTGTTCTCTTTTCTACAACTTTCTGTCTTGAAATTGTGTCAGGACAGAATAGGAGGGTGATTATTCTAGACCAAAATACAAACTGCATAAAAAATCTGAAATACTGTATTTTCTAACTACCTTTTATGGAGCTGTAGAGTATTGTACAGTGGCCATCAGTAAAAGCAAGAAAAAAAAAAGAGTAAGCTTTCAACTAATAAACCTTCTTCAGATTCAATACACAAATTGAGCCTAAATAACGCTTATAAGCCGAAAGCTTACTCTTTTTCTTTAAATTAGACAATAAATAGTATCATCCGGATTTAAAACATTTTCCTATTCTAGCGCTGTACTTTGGAATTCCATTATACACAAGGCAGGTATTTAAACATTCTCCTAACTTACAGGTAAAATAAACAAATGTATAAAGTTATGTAAATATACTTTTTTTATACATATTTTCAAATATTCTCCTCTCTTATCAACTATATTATTTGTGGAGTAACAGGTGGTTCCTCTTGTGAATATACATATTTCATTATTGTTCTCTTGATTTTCAAAAGCTCAGTATTCCTAAATGTTGTTTAGACATGGAACCCACTAGAGCAATTCCAAAAGTCTTAGAATAATGAAAGTCAACAGCAGTGATCGCAGCAGAGTGATTGCGAATTGCCTGCACCATTTTCGGATCAATTTCATATGGGAAAGCTGGACCCAAAATCACGTTCCCTGAAATTGCTCTGCTTTTAAGTGGGAAAATCACTAGTGTCTTTTTGAGTGCCTTTTGCGATCGCAAGTAGGTCCAAGGCTTTTAGGAAAAAAAAGTTTCTTACTGCACTTAAGGTGCCCATACACTCGTCAGATTGGCAGCAGATAGATAAGAAATGCATCTGATGATCTATCTGATGCGTTTTTAGAACATTTTTTACCAGGATAGAATTCCAATAGATTTCAGTTTGAAATCTATTGAAATTCGATCTGATGGCATTTTTTTGCCATCAGATTTCCATTAAGGCCAATGCAAAATGATCGATCGGCCAGAAAATTAGCTCAGTGTATGGGCCCCCTTATTTGCATCTCTTCCTTGACATGGCATTCTGTGGGGAACCAAATACATTCTTTGACAACTTTAGGTGAAACAAATAGTAATCTGAGGAAGTGAGGACAGGACAGGACCATGTGGGCCTAGGCTATGACCCCCAAATCCCAGATGAAGTACTTCAACAAAATAGACTTGTGGGCGATAAAATGTCTCGGTAGTTACATAAAGTTAGTGATTTCAGGTCATCTAGCAACATCACACAGTAACTTGCAGCAACCACAATTAAACTCCTCTACTATGGCAGATGGTGTTCAGTTCAAATGAATTCATCTAAATGTAATCTCTAGTGATAATTGTCATAAGAAAAATATCACCTTAATTACATTTAGAAGTTCAGTCACTGTTAACAGTTGCACATTTGCCTTTCTCTGAGTAGTTTTCCAACTCAGTCTAATGCAGATTTTATGAAAGCCAAGCCTGTTGTGGATGATGTCATCTGCAGAACCATCAGGCCCGGATTTACATCATAGGAGCCTATAGGCACAGATATCCTGGCACCCTAGACTTCGCCTTACAAACCCCCACCGAACTGCAATGCAAGTGAACTGGCTGTCCCAACTGTCAATTTTCCATTGCCCGTTATAGGTAGCTACAGTTTCCCTCAATATTAAGCAGATTGAGTTGCACCCAAGTATTAGGTAGCTAGAGGAACCTCAGTATTAAGTAGTTAGAGGTGCTCCTGTAGATTTTGTCAGAATGCAGAGAGCAGGATGAGTGACCTTAACCTTACACTATCATCAGGACTCTGCATAGGGAAAGATAGAGGGAGGCGCTCAGGGAGGGGAGTGAGCCACCTTTCCATCACCAGGTGCCTGTAAGCATGTGTCTCCAGTGCCTTATGGTAAATCTGGCCCTGAGAACCATCATTAACTTGATTATGCTGTGCTGCTCACTCCTTGGTTTGACTGAACCATGAGATGGACTGGTTCAATGTTGTCATCAGTAGTGTCAGGAGACAAGCATCAAACTCCTTTTTCTTGTCCAACCATGTTTGAATGCCTCATTCCATTTGCAAACACCTTGTTGAGGTACAACACTGTCTCCTTATTGTACATCCTTCTATAGATTTCAGCTTATAAAAAAAATTACTGCATGCTGCACTTCTTTAATGGAAATAGAGAATACAGTAACCATGTTTAATCCTAGAAAACATCATGATAAACTTTACCACAGTAGCCGAACACAACGGACCTGATTTACAAGCCTAGAGGATGGTATATTACTGTCCTTTGGCTTAATCTGCTACTTTGGCCACATTCACTGGCAGATTTCAATTGCATCCTGCCCAGGTGGTGATTCAACCACAAAGTCCAGAGAAGTTCCAGGGCCGCAGTCAGATCCACTGTACTTAATAGGTAAAACTGTAAATGTTTGCATGTTTTCCTGTACAGCTACAGGGGCACTACACTCCCAAGGCTGCAGGCATCCAGTATTTTTTATCCAAAAAAGAATTCCTTTCCGTGAGACCATAAAGAATGATGCTTAAGGATCAGTTTTTTTCCAGTGCTGTGAACCTGCATGCATGCATAGTATGAAAAAGTGGGATAGATGTTTTCAAGCTTAGCAGTTCAACTAATAGATTTCCATCAGTCCATATAGATTTGGTCACAGGATGCAGCTGGGTTATGTCAGTGGCAGTGGGAAATTCAAATAAGATCATTGGAATGTGAATTCCCACACTGGTGTAAAACAGCCACATCTCCCTGCTTTATCTCCCCACCAAGCCTATCAATGCAAATAAGACAAGCAGGTTTACATCATGTTGAGCTCCAGAGCTGAAGAGCACAGAGGCAGGCAGCATCTATGCAATTATGAAATAATGAACAAAAATACATGAATACGATTTGTAAAAAATAAATATACAGTACAGGTTTTAAAATACAATTCAGGAAATGGTGGAGAAGTATCCTCTGGCCCCTTTGAGCATCATATCCGTGATAGGAACTAGAATTTTTTTGGTGTGGTTCTTGTAAAGACTGAAGCACAGAATATCTACCCCTGCCCTCTCCAGCATGTTGATAGATTCATTACAATATGTTAACAATTCTATGAGCAGGTTTTTTTGCTGGGTTAATCCTCTGTATGCCAAACCCTGAAATAACTTGGTTCTCTCTTGAAGAAGCATACAGGGCCAGTTCTAGACTTTTTGGTGCCTGAGGCACACTTGTGAGGATGCCCCTCCCCTCCAACCTCCCCCGCCCCCCAATTTGGAATGATCGCACAGCACCCGACAACTTATTCTGCTTCATTTAATGTTCTCCCATGACATGCTGCAGCTCGACACAATAGACTGTGGGTCTGTGACAAACAATTTAACAATTTGCTCACCTGCTGCCAGTCGGCCGTCCTCCATTTCTCCTCAGACAGGACAGCAGTGCCACCTTCTCCCTTTTTCTGTGCAAGTCAAATGAAACACTGCTGTGCTGCTGCCTCCCCCCTCCTCACTCACTGTCAGACTCCTCACACAGCACAACAAGCTGCTTTTGCCCAATGATGACCTCTTCACCTCGCTCTCCTCTCGCTATCCCCCTACTCTGACTGCATGCTGTAAGTGTAAACACACAGTACAAACATGTCCCCCCTGTAATCTCTGTGTCTGATGCAAATGTTTCACCTTGCTTCATGAGAGAACCGGCCCTGCACGCATAATATTTGATTTACTTTATGAAGCACATTGTATTGGCGCTTCTTAAATATTGGTCAATTCTGTAATGGAACTAACCAAGGTTTTATTGTGGTCATCTTAGCTCTGTATCTATAGAAAGCTGTTTTATCTTTACTCACATGTTATTGTTTCTAAGGGACATACAGTATACCATTCTTATATATTGTGTTTACCCCTATCACAAGAGCTATTTGTATACTTATACTTTACATGTATGTGTGTGAGTATCTTAGAATGTTATGAAAATTCACTTAAAAGTTAAGTAATTATGTCTCATTACCATATGTCATATTTCATTGTGTGGATGGTTTTTACTTTTTGATCCAGTGTAGATAAAAAAGTACCTAATTCCATGAAGGTGCTGTTTTCAATCTGGTTAGATTGCTTTATAAGCCCCCCTCTTTACCACCACCACCGCAAACTCGAGGGGAGAGTTTGCATAATCACTTGCCTTTTTCTACTGGCCTTCATCTGCATGGTTGTTGCTAGGCACTGTTGCTTTTTTAATAAACAAAAAAATCATTACAGTAAAACCTTGGATTGAGAGTAACTTGGTTTAAGAGCGCTTTGCAATACAAGCAAAAATGTTTGTGAAATTTTAACTTGATATACAAAGCAACGTCTTGATATACAAGCAACGTCTTCATATACAAGTATACATGTGTCACGTCATAACAACTAGCCAATCGTTTTTCTCCCTTTGACACTGCGAGATTGTACTTAATTGTACTTAATCTGAGTGCAAAGTCACATTTCCCTGAAATCCTCAAAAGTAACTGTCATTGGATAAGTTCCTTCTTAAAGCCACACACACAAAAAAAAAGGTTGGGGCGAGCCAACAGATGGCAATGATTCTGTTTAGTTATAGTGAAAGTCTTGTTTACATTATTATTTTATACTATTTTACTATATTTGGATTGTGGAACGAATCAACTGTGTTTCCATTCATTCTTGGGGAAATTCGCTTTGATATAAGAGTGCTTTGGATTATAAGCATGTTTCTGGAACGAATTATGCTCGTAAACCAAGATTTCACTGTATTTAGATCTTATAATAAAATCAATTTGAGGTTGCAGTAACGCTTTATTTACATTTTGCCTCACGAAAATGCATAAAATATGTACAGTATATAACTGTATCATTTATTTGGATGGGCTGTGTACATTTGGTGAGCATTGAAAGCTGGTTCAGGAAAGGACGACTGAAGTTTTACATTCTGTTCAATAGTTTATTTTGTTGTCTCCCCAACCTTCAACCTTGAATAAGCATCTTCTTACATCCATGTACTCAAGCTCGACTCCAATCCCAGTGTACTTCTCCCAGTCTGAAGATGTCCATTGATAGTACAATTTTCATGGACTATCGACTGTCCAATCGAAGAATATCAATCATATTGGTTGAAATGAGAAGGCCTCAATCATTTTCCTCACCGCTGCTTAAAGGGAACCTAAACTGAGAGGGATATGGATGTATTATTTTAAACAATACCAGTTGCCTGGCAGTCCTGCTGATCTCTTTGGCTGCAGTAGTGGCTGGATCAGAGACCTAAAACAGGCATGCAGCTAATCCAGTCTGACTTCAGTCAGAGAACCTGATTTGCATGCTTGTTCAGGGGCTGTGGCTAAAAGTATTTGAGACACCGGATCAACAGGAGAGTCAGGTAACTAGTATTTGTAAGGCTTGGTGGTGTATTCTCCACAGTCAGCATGCAACGCATGAGCTGGCGTGGAGGAGGTACACACACTAGCACCAGGAAACAGGCTATCCTTAGTATAGTGGAGGGGAGGACTGACTCCAATAGGAGATTGTGGCGCACAGAGCCGGTGCAGATCTGACAGCCACAAACAATGCTTTCATTATAACGTCTCAGCGCAAAGTAGCGCTGAGCGCACAAACCAGAACTGAGGAGATCAGGACCGGTAGACAGAATGAACGCTTGCTAGCTAGCGGCTACTTAGCGACAGCAAGCGTTCAAAACCAGACAGACTGGAATGAGGCAGCCAATGCGTTGCGGCGATGGCGTGCCTCACAAAGACAGGACAGGATAGTCAGGAAATAGCAGGATCGAGATAGATGAACGTAACACAGATAAATATACAATAAGTATGTTTTCCTAGCGTATTACAATTACAGCTATCAATGAAACTATTTGTAACGTCTGACTAACATATGTATATATCGGCAATGAACCGATATATGACATAAGCAGGAACGCTGACTAGGAATGGAGTAACACAGGGAACAGGACTCAGAAGGATTCGCTATCTCTTCGCAGAGATGAACGCAATCCACAAACGGTAACAGAACAGGATTCAGAAGGATTCGTTATCTCTTCGCAGAGATGAACGCAATCCACAAACAGTAACAGAACAGGATTCAGAAGGATTCGTTATCTTCGCAGAGATGAACGCAATCCACAAACGGTAACAGGACAGGATTCAGAAGGATTCGTTATCTTCTCGCAGAGATGAACGCAATCCACAAACAGAACCAGGAGCAGGGTAACTACCTCAGCACGGGTGGTCACGGTACGCGCAACCTACCAAAACGTGCTGGAAAGCTGACTAACTGCACACAGGATATAAACAGTTCGTGTACGTATACATCAGCGACACTGATGTATCAACGTAACACAAATACAAGGAAAATAATAAACGTGCTGGTATGCATATATATTGGCAATGAACCAATATATGATGCAAAGACCAGCAAAGTATCTTTAGAACAAGAAACACGATCGGGGGCTAAAGCGACAGCAAGACAAGCTTAAACTGAAGCTATGAAAACCCAAGGAAACCCTGCAGGAAGCAGATTCCCACACAGGTGAATGATAATCAGTCACAAGCTGACAGCAGGGAAAGACAGACAAAGCTATGCAGCTTGCATGGAAAGACATCAGAACTGCCTGAGCTGCAGCACTACTACTTCCAGCAACACCTGCTGCAGCAGCGATCATTACAGTACCCCCGCCCTTAAAAGCGGATTCCAGACGCTTTTCAAAACTGAAATTCCCAACAAAACAGTCTGACTGATAATTCATGATGACCGGGACAGCCCGGCAAGACCGAATTCCAGAATCAGTCCCCACAAGACTGGACCCATCAGAACCAGAACCTACAGAACCATGCCCATCAGTACTACAAGCCCCAGTGTGACACCCATCAGAACCATGATTTCCAGAAGAAAGCCCTCCGAAACTCCCTGAGCGATACCCACCGCCTTCCAGGAACCGTTCAGAAACGCCAAAGCCTTTGCAATGCCCACCAGTACTGTCTTTACCAACACAAAACCCACTGTTGAACCAGTCCAAGGCACCAGGACAAGTTTTCTCAGAGACCTCCCAGAACACCTTGAAGCTCCAAAGAGATCCCCATAGGTCAGAATGCCCCTTAGGCTCACATGGAGAACCATCAAGAACCCCTATGGAACCTAGGGCAATTCCCGAGTCAGGGCCACAAGGACAAACATCAATATCAGGGCTTTCAGGGACCAGAACCATCTCTGGGCATGCAGGCAGACTGGCAATATCAGAACGTGTTCCCACTAAGGAAGCATCAGAGCACGCTAACACCTTAGACACACTTGGGCATTCTGGCACACAAAGAACATCTGGGCACACCGGCACAAGAGAAACCTCTGGGCATGTCAAGGAACTGTGAGCCTCAGGGTCAGCCAAGACAGGACCAAAACCAGGACTGGCCAAAAAAAAATCATCATGATTAAACTTCGCAACTACTGGACTTTTACACGAGAATGCTGGATCAGACTTAGATGTCGCTGATTCCAGCAAAGTCAGTAACAAATCAGATTCAGGGGCACTAACAAGACAGGACAAATCTTCTGATGTATGCACTGAACCAGATAGGGACTCCACAACTACCTCTGGACTGGACAGAGACTCATTTAATACACTGGATTGGAGCTCATGAGGCGCTGCAGAACAAGTCAGTATTGCAGCAGCCCCCACTGGACTAGGCAAAACTGAGGAATTCCCTGGACAGGAAGGGGACTCTGGAACCTCTGCCACAGCGGCCAGAGAACCAGAATCTTTCAGGATACAGGGCTGGGTTTCAGGAACACTCATCAGACCGGACTGAAATTCTGAGATTTCTATTATTTTGACCAGAGAATCAGAATTATCCATGTTACAGGGCAAGACTTCTGAAACATTCAGAGGACAGGGCTGGAGTTCCTCGGCTGTTACAACACTGGAGAGGGACTCAACAACATTGGTTAAATCAGACTGTGTACAGGGCAAGGTATCTGACACACTTGCTGACGAGGACAATATTTCAATGGCTTCTGCTTTGCTGGGCAGAAATTCATCAAGTTTTATTAGAGCAGACTGTAATTCCAAAACAGCTGCTAGACAAGTGAATATTACTGCAACACCAACTGAGGTAAGCAGTGCTTCAGCCTCCTCTGCTAGAGGGTTTAAAGTATCCAAAGTACTGGGTGAAGCATAAGACTCTGCGACCACAGCTTCACTGGACAGGATCACTGAACAGTCCATATTGCAGGGCAAAACCATGGAAGCACCTGCTGGACAGCATAATGATTCTGTGACCTGAGTTTCATTGGAGAGATCTACTGCACAATTCATGGTACAGGGCAAATTTATTGGAAAATGTTCTGAACAAGGTAATAATTCTGCGATTTCAGGTTCACATAGCAGATGCTCTGAGCTATTCACGAAACTAGAGCGAGGTGTAGAAACAGGAAGATCAAGACACAATGTTTGCGCATCTGAATCACCATTCATTTGTAAAATTGGAAAATTCAGATGCTGGGGTTCTGAGGTTACTAGACAGGATTGCTGGGACTCGGAAACTGATGTAGTGCATCTATTGGCATCTGCTGGATCAGACAGGAGTTGAACTTTATTAACACAGGTAATTTCTGCAGAAGTGTTTGCAGAGACAGGCAAGATTTTTCTGGTGTCTGTTTCACTAAACAAAGAGTCATGAGTACTGGCTAGGCTGGACTCGGAAGTCAGCAGGACCTCTGGATTCTCTGCTGAGAAATTTGCGCAGGGCAAGGTTAAGAATGTATCAGTGGCTTCTGTTTTACTGGGAAGTAACACTGAGTTATCCATGGTACAGGGTGGAATTGCAGGAACTTCAATTTCACACAAAAAGAGCTCCGAATCACCTGCTGAATCAGCCAAAGGTGCTGAAGCAGGCGGGTCAGAACGCCAAATTTGCGAATTCGGAGTCACATAAAAATCATCCAAAATCAGTTCCCACACATCAATCAAAGGAGCCACACAGTCATACCTACACACACCAGCCTCTATTAGGTTATAGGCTGACTTAATGCATGCGTTCAATACCATTTCACTTTTTGCACTGTAAAATTGACAAAATGAACTTGAATCATTCTTCCATTCACAGACCAGGGCTTCCATCTCTCCCCTCTCGAATGGAGGATCCCATGCATACTTAACAGCGAAACATTTAGGCTGATCACAGTCTGCAGATATGATTGTGGCAGGCACATGTATAGGGTTAATTAGCAGGTGATTGGCAGATTCCTTATTCTTAAGAATCTCCAATACCTGTAGCAAGTGTTGAACTGTAGTGTATGCAAACTTCCCTTGGTTCACAAATAAGTTGATTTGTTCAATACTCTGTAATATCTCATCATAATCATACTCAGATAATTCTTTTAAAGAGAACCCGAGGTGGGAATTACTAATACTATTGGGGCACAGAGGCTGGTTGCGCACACTAAGACCAGCCTCTGTTGCCCCATTGTATGCCTCCATGTCCCCCCTGCTCGCCGCTATAGACCCCGCAGTGCTGGCGACACGCAGCGTGTCGCCAGCACAATGTTTACCTTAGCACTGTCTGTCAGCGCCGCTCCCCCGCCTCCTCCGCATCGGCGCACCCGCCCGTGTCCCTTCCCTCCCGCTGATAGGAGGGAAGTGACGCGGGCGGGTAGCGGCGATGCAGAGGAGGCGGGGGAGCGGCGCTGACAGACATCGTATGCCTCCATGTCCCCCCTGCTCGCCGCTATAGACCCCGCAGTGCTGGCGACACGCAGCGTGTCGCCAGCACAATGTTTACCTTAGCGCTGTCTGTCAGCGCCGCTCCCCCGCCTCCTCCGCATCGGCGCACCCGCCCGTGTCCCTTCCCTCCCGCTGATAGGAGGGAAGTGACGCGGGCGGGTAGCGGCGATGCGGAGGAGGCGGGGGAGCGGCGCTGACAGACAGCGCTAAGGTAAACATTGTGCTGGCGACACGCTGCGTGTCGCCAGCACTGCGGGGTCTATAGCGGCGAGCAGGGGGGACATGGAGGCATACAATGGGGCAACAGAGGCTGGTCTTAGTGTGCGCAACCAGCCTCTGTGCCCCAATAGTATTAGTAATTCCCACCTCGGGTTCTCTTTAAACAAAAATCTTTATTTTCCCTAGCCAGGGAGGAAAGTTCATTAGTAGTTTCATAAGTCCATTTAACTCCCCTGAAAGACAATTGCATTTCATTATCTGTTAATGGCAAAATCTCATTATAGGTCTCAGTCGCTAAGGATAACGATTCTGCAGATTGGACACGTTTCTTAGAACGTTTGCGTTTTGCCTTTGACCTTGCTGTTTTTGGTGATTTATTCAAAGCTGCAGGAAAATTATCAGTAACACTTTCTGCTTGCTGCTCATTCTTGCAAGCAATTGAAGGAGCAGCTGATTGGCCTGCTGCCAGGAGTTCATTAAGAGGAAAAGGCAATGGATCTATGCGCAACCAGTTATGGATCACAAACGCTAGAAATTCCAGCGGTCTCTCTCTCAAATCGGAATGATTGAGAACATCAAATGCCCACTGGAATAATTCCCCTTTAAACAAAATATAACTTAGTTGGAGTGCCCAGGTTGAAACAGGAGTCGCTTGGAGATCAGGATTGGTCAGGAACCTGGCACATTCAGAGAAAAACTCATTTTCTGTTTCAGAGCTAAGTTCTTCAAATTTCTTAAAGGAACAGGAACCATAATTAACAGTGTCATACTTTCTGGGAATCCCCCCCACAATGGGGATTGGTAATGGGGTTTTCATAATGTAAGGCTTGGTGGTGTATTCTCCACAGTCAGCATGCAACGCATGAGCTGGCGTGGAGGAGGTACACACACTAGCACCAGGAAACAGGCTATCCCTAGTATAGTGGAGGGGAGGACTGACTCCCATAGGAGATTGTGGCGCACAGAGCCGGTGCAGATCTGACAGCCACAAACAATGCTTTCGTTATAACGTCTCAGCGCAAAGTAGCGCTGAGCGCACAAACCAGAACTGAGGAGATCAGGACCGGTAGACAGAATGAACGCTTGCTAGCTAGCGGCTACTTAGCGACAGCAAGCGTTCAAAACCAGACAGACTGGAATGAGGCAGCCAATGCGTTGCGGCGATGGCGTGCCTCACAAAGACAGGACAGGATAGTCAGGAAATAGCAGGATCGAGATAGATGAACGTAACACAGATAAATATACAATAAGTATGTTTTCCTAGCGTATTACAATTACAGCTATCAATGAAACTATTTGTAACGTCTGACTAACATATGTATATATCGGCAATGAACCGATATATGACATAAGCAGGAACGCTGACTAGGAATGGAGTAACACAGGGAACAGGACTCAGAAGGATTCGCTATCTCTTCGCAGAGATGAACGCAATCCACAAACGGTAACAGAACAGGATTCAGAAGGATTCGTTATCTCTTCGCAGAGATGAACGCAATCCACAAACAGTAACAGAACAGGATTCAGAAGGATTCGTTATCTCTTCGCAGAGATGAACGCAATCCACAAACGGTAACAGGACAGGATTCAGAAGGATTCGTTATCTTCTCGCAGAGATGAACGCAATCCACAAACAGAACCAGGAGCAGGGTAACTACCTCAGCACGGGTGGTCACGGTACGCGCAACCTACCAAAACGTGCTGGAAAGCTGACTAACTGCACACAGGATATAAACAGTTCGTGTACGTATACATCAGCGACACTGATGTATCAACGTAACACAAATACAAGGAAAATAATAAACGTGCTGGTATGCATATATATTGGCAATGAACCAATATATGATGCAAAGACCAGCAAAGTATCTTTAGAACAAAAAACACGATCGGGGGCTAAAGCGACAGCAAGACAAGCTTAAACTGAAGCTATGAAAACCCAAGGAAACCCTGCAGGAAGCAGATCTTTATACTGAGGTCATCCAATGGGAGCAGACATGCAGATTCCCACACAGGTGAATGATAATCAGTCACAAGCTGACAGCAGGGAAAGACAGACAAAGCTATGCAGCTTGCATGGAAAGACATCAGAACTGCCTGAGCTGCAGCACTACTACTTCCAGCAACACCTGCTGTAGCAGCGATCATTACAGTATTATTTTAAAAGGAAAAATCCATATCCTTCTAAGTTTAGGTTCCCTTTAACAGGTTCAGTTGGTTGCATTTAAAAGCTAGGCAGTAAAATTCATTATTTTATGGCTAAAATAAGTGGCCACTTGTGGCTGTACTAGCAAAAATATAAGGGTACATCTAGCTCAGTATATAGGTAGAGTGGAGAAGCTTGTGAAAATAGCATCCAAAATAAAGACATTGATATTGTGTAGAGGGGAAACTCCTATCAGGCTGTGAAGGCACTAATTGCACAGCAGAAATTGTACCATGTTATTATCCTTTGTAAAAAAAATAAAAAAATGTTGAGGGCTTGTTGAACCTCATTGTCATCTACCAGCTGGAAAAGATTAGAGTTGACTGATGTTAACTGATAGGAACCCTAGATGATGATTGATAGTGGACACTGTACTGAGACATTCAAACTATGGCTCACGCAAGAGGTAAACTGACCAACAGCAGCTGCCTCACTTCACTATTACCAACAATTACCGTAGTATGCAAACCTAAAATCTGTCAACTACTGAAAACTAGAACATGCAGCTTGAAATAACACTTTACAAATCTGCTTAATGGTTGTGTAGTGAATTAAAAAGTACAGATAAATCGCACTATACACAGACTATACCCTCCTGTTCCTAAACGATGTGAACACTTCACTTCCCTCTGCTCTAACAATGATTGAGGAATTTGGTATTTTGTCTGGCCAAAAGATTAATTGGGATAAATCCCACGTAAGACATTCCGTTATCCCAACGCCCAGTAACTCCTTTAGTCTGGGTGCAACAATTTAAATACTTGGGTATCCACATAACTTCCAATTATAAAGACTATATCCCTCTCAACTTAGAATCCATATTTAAACAATTTGAAGCAAAATGTAGAGCCTGGAATCCTTTGCCCTGTCTCTTTTTGGTAGGACCAATCTTATCAAAATTATTTTTCTACCTACATTTTTATATATCTTACGCAATCCCTGTTGGATACTGTACCGTTTCTTCACCTCTCTAGACAAATTGATAGTAAGCTTCATTTGGGCAAGCAAAGCCCCAAGGATCGCTTTGGAGACGTTGCAGCTCCGGGTTGACCAAGGGGAATTGGCATTGCCTAATTTTTACCTCTATTACCTATCAGCTATGTGTGTAACTGTTCGCTGGTGCTTTGGTCAGTCTTCCAGTAACCCCGTGGTCAACCTTGAGGCTGCAATACTTGGGTCATATGAGGCTCTCACGTGCCTCCCTTTTAGAGGCTCTAAATGCACTTATCCCCTCACACCAGCTATGATAGCTACTCTGAGGGCATGGGAAGCAGCCCCTACGGTGGTGGAATCATCGGGTACAATCTCTCCTTTTCCTCCTTTGTAGTCCCTTACACACTCCAATGAGTTCTGGGTCACCATGAGCTTGCTGGTTAGTCTGTGCCTTTTACTCCTTTGTGGGGCAATCCCAAATTGCAACACTTCCTGTCAATTCCCAATCCATCTCTCTGGTCCCAGTATGGCATTAAACATATCCAGCATATAGCACCAGAGGGCATGTTACTTCAATTTAATGAGCTTAAGGGGGCCCATACACTCAGCCGATTTTCTGGCCGATCGATCGATCTATCAATTGGTCGATTGCAAATCGGTTGACCGATCGACTGATTGGCGGCCGATTTCGATTGATTTCAATCGATCTGGCAGGGTGGAAAATCTAGGTCGATCTGTTATGATTGCCTATCATTTTGCATTGGCCCTAATGGAAATCTGATGGCAAAAAAATGCCATCAGATCGATTTTCAATAGATTTCAAACTGAAATCTATTGGAATTCTAATCCTAGTAAAAAATGTTCCTAAACACATCAGATAGATAAGAAATCTATCTGATGATCTATCTGCTGCTAATCTAATGAGTGTATGGCCACCTTAAGTCAACCTTTGGACTTCCAAACAAAATGTTTTTTCGCTATATCCAATTGAGACACGCTATGCAGTCACAGTTTTGCAATGCCCCACTACATCTTGAATCAAATGACCTTGAATCCCTCTACATTACCGCCAAGGTAGACAAACCACTTTTAGCTACTTGTTATGACTGTCTGTTAAGAGATGGATCTGGAAGAATAGACAGGTGTATTGCTAAATGGCAGGAAGAGGTTCCTGACTGGGACCTGGAAGACATTGACAGCACTGCAGTCTGTTACTAGTATCAGCCAGAAGGTGGCCACACACGATACAGTAAAATGATCCGATTTCACAGCAATTCGATAAAAACGATCGTATCTCCTGAAAAAACGAAAGCTTTTTTTTTCATTCGACTGAAAAATCCGATCGGATTTCCCATTTTGTTCGATTTTTATCGATCCGGAATGCCAGATATTTTTCTTCAATCTTTCTAAAGATTGTATGGTGTGTGTTAGATTGTCAATTTATTAATACACACACCCTAGCAATTTTGTCAGAGTTTCCAATCATTTTTTATCATAATTGGGGAAAAATTGAACATACGTGTGTGGTACATTGTTCATATTTTTTAAATGTTACAATCAGTCAGAAAAATTGATTGCAATTCTTAAATTGAACAGATATTTAAAAAATTGTATGTTGTGTGGCCACCTAGAGATAGATTTATATCCCTTAAAATTTTACATTAAGTCTATTTCACCCCAGCTCGCCTTCACAAAATGAACCACAATGTCTCTCCAGATTGCACCAGATGTGGACAAACCAGGGGCATATTCGGCCATATGCTCTGGACCTGTCCACGTAGGACTAACTACTAGCACAACATAGAGGAAGTAATCACAGCAATCTTATTCCTGGCACTTTGACACCTCGAATTGTTGTTTTCAGGTTAATCCAGTTGGAACATCTAAATCGCTCTCAAAACACATTGATCAGAATCCTCTGTCATTATTCTAAAAACAAATTACAACGTACTGGAAAGGCCTATCCTCACAACCAAAGATCTGTAGATTCAGTCCGTTAATAACGTGTTTCCCCTCTACAAATTAACATATAATAACAGAAATTGCCCCAAAAAATTCTGCAACATATGGAATGATTGGATTAAACACTACGCTCCCGAACTGTCCCAATGATTACCTATGACTGAGCCTAAGTTGGTTTGTGCCCTGTCTGAGCAAATTCTTCATTCCCCCTCTCCAACCAGCTGAGCGGTTTGGACGAGCTCAGCTCGTCCAACACCGCCAGCGGCTGCCGCTCAGGCCCTGCTGGGCCGATTTTAATGAAATAAAAAGCAGCACACGCAGCCGGCACTTTGCCAGCCGCGTGTGCTGCCTGATCGCCGCCGCTCTGCGGCGATTCGCCGCGAGCAGCGGCGAAAGAGGGTCCCCCCAGCCGCCTGAGCCCAGCGTAGCCGGAACAAAAAGTTCCGGCCAGCGCTAAGGGCTAGTGTTGTCCGGATCATGAACGATTCGGATCTTTGATCCGAATCTATTTTATGAGTCGATCATCCGAATCATCAAAATGAGTGATTCGGATCGCAAAAGGGGCGGGGCCAGGAGCGACACGCCCCCTCTCAGCGGGCAGCGGGGGCCTGGAAGCAGAGCTGAGATGGATCGCTCTGTTGGAAGGGAGGCAGCCTTGCAGGGAGACAGGTAGATGAGAGAGAGGGGACATGGGTGCCACTGCCAGATATGTGTAGAGCACACATACTGGCTGAAATATGCTGCTCATTACAGGCTGTCTGTTCCGTAGTGCTGCACAGTGATCACATTGGAAACTTTTGGCTCAGCTCAGCACAGTAACTTTGCAGACAGTGTGATTGCTGTGCATTAATATGATCCTCCTGGACTCGGCACTAAACAGCTGCACTTATCTTCTGGGAATGCTTTCTTTCACTGTGCGACCTTTTCTTTCAAAGTGTACAGATGAACATATAGGTGAAATATATGTAAAGCATATGACTTCAGCATGTGGGTATTGTGTGCAAACATTTCTGCTCTCTGCTCGTCCCTCCTCCCTTCTCTGTCCACTCCCTGCCCTCTGTCCATCTTCTCTGTGTGTCCACCCCCCTCCCCTTCTACTGTCCACAGACCTGCCCTGCTGTTCATTTCACCCCCCAATGCTTCCGGTAGTAAAATGATCCGAGATTCGGATCAAAGATCCGGATCTCTTCAATGATCCGATTCGAATCATCCGGATCATTGAAAAGATCCGAACTTCCCATCTCTACTAAGGGCTGGATCGGAGGCGGCTGACGTCAGGACGTCGGCTGACGTCGATGACGTCACTCCGCTCGTCGCTATGGCGACGATATAAGCAAAACAAGGAAGGCCGCTCATTGCGGCCTTCCTTGTTTATTCTGGGCGCCGGAGGCGATCGGAAGATCGCCTCCGGAGCGCCCTCTAGTGGGCTTTCATGCAGCCAACTTTCAGTTGGCTGCATGAAATAGTTTTTTTTTTATTTAAAAAAAACCCTCCCGCAGCCACCCTGGCGATTTAATCAGAACGCCAGGGTGGTTAACTCGCACCTTTTTTCTCTTCCTCTTTCTTTCTCTTTTTCTCCCCTCTTTCTCCCGCTCTTTTTGCAAGCTCCTGTAATACCTCAATACAGGATCTGTGCAGGTTGGTCAAGTTTATAATTTAATATAACATGGCAGCTATGAACTAATCTATTCTGCACCTTTGAACTCTGATGGATAATTGGACCCACACCATGAGAAGATTCGTAGCAATGTTTTGACCCAACATCGCGTATTTTTGCAAATGGTACTAGAACTGTAGCTTTGTTCTCCTGGCAAATTACAAGTCTCCTTGGACTTACGTCTAGCTAAATATGCATCTACCATACAGATTTATTGTGTTGCTCTAATTGCTCTCAAAGCACTATGCACCCTGTCATGTTATTACTGTCTCTTTACAATTATCTCCTGCATTTGTCCTGCACAACTTGAATGTCTCTCTTATTTTGATCTCTCACTGTAATTTTTGTTGACTTTTGTTTAATAAAAGTTTACTGTTAAAAAAAAAGTACAGATGTTTTCACTGATATATTTTTAAAAAAATGCAAAACGACACAATTATTAGAAAATATAAAGGAAATGTAAAAAATGAGGAAAAATGCGTAAATCAAAAAAAGGCACCAAATATTTGGGTGCCCAGAAAAACTGATAGTAGAATATCGTAAATTTAAAGTGAAAATGATGAAAGATAAAAATATCAGTAAGGGCCCGTTCACACTACAAGAGCTTTTTAAATGCTAGAGATTTTAGAAGCTCTGCTAATGCAATGCTATGGGGGATTTTTTCAAAATCACATCGCTCCAGTAAGAACACACACATAAGATATCATTAGCAAGAGCTTTTAAAATCACAAAACGCTTAGAAAAGCTCTCATAGTGTGAACGAGCCCTAATGCTGGATCCACACGGTGCGTTCGCGCACTCGATTTCCCGCTCGATTCCCGTCGATTCGTTTATTTCCAACATGTCCGATTTGGATTTCGATGGATCGTTAGGTCGATTTGCATGCAAAGTATGCCAATTCGATCTAACGATCCATCGAAATCCAAATCGGACATGTTGGAAATAAACAAATCAACGGTAATCGAGCGGGAAATCGAGTGCGCGAACGTACCGTGTGGATCCAGCATAAGGGTTGGTGCACACCAGAAGAGCTTTTCTGAGCGCTTTGTCATTTTAAAAGATCCTGCTAATGTTATCCTATGTGTGTGTGATGTGATTTTTTTTTTAAAATCCCCATAGCACTGCATTAGCAAGAGCTTTTAAAATCACTAGTGTTTAAATGCTCTTGTAGTGTGCCCTAAGAAATACTGATATTTTACTAAAGCTAAACATAACTCTAGTCTCATATCTCACACTGAACTCTCCTTCTACCAATTCCTAACCTTAACCAACCCTCCCCCCACGACTAACCTTATTTCCCCCTCCCCCATGGATAATGTTAACTACCACCCCCACAACTAATCTTATCCACTGCACCTCCCCCACAAGTAACCTTCTAACCTTAACGTAAATATGTGGACACCGACATAGGTGTCCATACAAATATCTCCAATGAGGAAAAATGTGGGTACCTTGGGGACACCCGCAATGTAAAATAGAATATATATATAGTGGGCGCTTGCGTTGGTGCCCACATTTCCCCTCATTGCTATTTGTATGGATGCTGATGGTAATGCCCAAACTTGCACCGCTAGCAAGCACCCAAATTTCCTGTTACTAGGAAAATAGGTAATTCCTGGCGGTAAGCCCGAGCTGAGCTCGGGCTATGCCGCGCAGGAAGATATCTCAGCCCCTGGTGGAGCGATCTGCTCCATTTAAAATGCTGTACACGCAGCTAGCACTTTGCTAGCCGCGCGTACAGCTTGATCGCCGCCGCTCTGCGGCGATCGCCCGTACGCAGCGGCGCAAGAGGGCCCCCCGCCAGAGCCCTGCGCTGCCCGGACCAATGAGTTCCGGGCAGCGCTATGGGCTGGATCGGAGGTGTCTGACGTCAGGACGTCCATGACGTCATTCCGATCGTCGCCATGGCGACAGGAGAAGCCAAACAGGGGAGCGCGTTATATACGCGTTCCCCTGTTTGCTATTGATGCCGGCGACGATCGCACTAGAGGGACACATGCGCCCTCTAGTGGTGTTTCATGTAGCTACCACTCTGGTAGCTTTACATGAAACACAAAAAAAAAAATTAAAAAAAAAAGGATTTTTGCCATTTTGGCAAAAAAAATTAACCGCCAGGAGGGTTCAGACAGGACATAACGGCGTTGTTAAATGCATTGCTTTACACAGTTGTAAACAGGGAAGCAATAAAAAACAATGGGCTCTATTCACAAAATCCTTTTTTTTTCTAAAAAAAAAAAGGCCCCTATATGTCTCCTAACTTTTTTATTTTTTTTTAACCTCGTCTGTTTGTCATAGAGGCGCAGAGATTTTACTCCTAGTGCCATTAAGGCATTTTGTATTGACCTAAGGAAGCAGGCCATGACCTGTGAAATGCGGTGTCAATTTTTTTTTGAATAAATAGTTTTCCAGTTGAACTGGTGTCCTTATCTTCTGGAGAGGTAAGCAATTACCTCTCTTTTATATTTTATAATTCTAAACGCCAACATAAATACATACAGTGGGCACCTCCATCCCACCCAAATAGCATTGTGGAAAGCTTTTTTTGTAGCTATGAATCTCAAAATACAAATAGCAGAACCTTCCCATTTCATTTAAGATAAAGACAGTATGACCAGAAGGTAATTGAATCCCCCCTTGCTTTGAAGAGTTTACCCAGTGATATAAGCCCTGTTACCTTTGTGATGTTTGCTGTGAGAAGGCCTGTACGCATCAAGGTACATGTGCTAGAATCTCGGCCAAGAACCGTGTGTGTCGGAAGCCTACGACTTGACTTTTAATAACAAAAATGATTATTAAAAGGATCTATTCATTTCTGTCATCGGTCAGAATGATGCTTTACATATGCACAATAATTTAAATTATGTTCCTTGTACCCATAACATCAATATATTGCTGGGTGGGTAAAAAAAAACTCACCAAATTCTCATTTTTCTGGTTGTGTGATCAGTGCAGGAAGTGGAGAAAAACTGTTACCATCCAAAATTAGGATTTATTCAGCATATTAATTATCTGGTTAGGGAGTATATACATATAAAAGGATCTCAGAAGCCTACTTTTAGATTTGATAACCCTGGTTATGGGCAGGATCTCTTTTTATCAGTTTACAGAAATCACAGCTTACAGTTCTAAGCTGAATTGTGACACTAAAAGTTTTCCGATGTACTGCTTACAGCTGTTCTTGATGGAATTGCTTTTGTCTTTGATTCTTCTCACAAGGTGGACTGTATTCTGTACTATAAAGAGATATATGTATGCTTGAGAGCCCTTTCACACTATGGCATTGCGGCAAGCCATTTTATCACAGGAGGCCGCTAAGTGACTGAAAGTCTATGGAGACTCTAATACTTCATGCGATGCGACACACTGCAATGGAAGTAGTTTAATCGGCACAATCCCGTAGCAAAGTCATCTTTGCGTTACTGCATGATCCATGTCTACTATATGGATTATGCAGTAAGTAATGCAAGTGTATAGTGACTCAGTAAGTGTAAACAACAGAGCACAGTGCAACGCGGTGCACATGCACAGACTGATGGGAATCCCGGTGATGTACTTCCTGTCCAGGAGGGAATATGCCACTGAGCCTGGGGCGGGCCTATGCATATTACCCCGTTGGTGCTGTCTGGCGCAGGGTAATATGAAAGGGGCTTTGATTCTCCGGAGGCGGCCTGCACCACACAACTAGCGCCTGACTGTTGTCTGTTATTGGTCATTATGGATATACTGTAGAGACACATTGTGACTTCCTAATTTATATGTATTAAGCATTCATTTTATTGCTGAGAAAATGTTGATCCTTTATATCCCTGTAGAGAGATTTTCCTGCAGGGACAGATAGACATTGTATCTCACATATGTATATGGGCAACTATATGGGTTATAATTACACTATTTCTTGTGAATCCATACTAATTATAGGGTATATGATGTTTTTTTCACAATTGCGTTTTATAGATGAACTATTTCTAGTCCATTTTATGTAAAGTTTGTCCATTGCCTCAATCACCTTTGCACCATGATCATCTTGTGTTTTTATTTTTACCTTGCAGTATTACTATACATGTACTATCTTAAGCCCCATCTACACGATACGATTCTTTATACGATTCGATTACGATTCTATTTACGATCCGATTAAATCCAACATGTCCGATCGGGATTCGATTCGATTCGATTTGCCATTGTTTTGCAATGGCAAATCGTATTGAATCGAATCGAATCCCGATCGGACATGTTGGATTTAATCGGATCGTAAATAGAATCGTAATCGAATCGTATAAAGAATCGTATCGTGTAGATTGGGCTTTAGATCCTGCACCCTGATTTTCTGTTTTCTTATATTTAGGAGTCATAGAGAGGGGACACTGCATCATGGCTGAACAGAGATCCCAGCAGCCAGATGATAAAAGTCTCATTCACATTCTGCTTGTGATTCTCCCATTCCCGTGGGTGGGGGAGGTGGGCACTTTTTATGTGTGTGCCATGCTTTTTATGCACCTGTACGGCGCAATACAACCTTTGCCCTCAATAGCATTGCGATCCTGTTTTTATGGGTACGCAATGCAACACCCCAGTGTGAAACTTGCCTTTTTATGTAAGTACTCTGCCTGCACCAGAAATTTGGTGTCCACGATTGTGGAACCAAAAAGCTATAGACTGGATTTGACAACACTGAATGTGTACTTTGCAAGTAAAGCATATTTTGGTAAATAATGTTTTTACTGTTCGTGAAATAATGTTTTTATGTTAATCCTGCTTGACCACAAAACTAGCTACAAGTCTGACAAGCTGTGTCATGTGTGAATGGGTAGTCTGGGAAGAGGACATAACATTCTGGTATGTGTCCCATCTGCTGAGCTAGGATTATCATTGAGCTCACAGCATGAGGTTGCTCCAGTAAACCCTAGATCTATTGCTATCAGAGGAATGTGTGGGTTGCAGGGAGTTGGAAAGTGATTGCTAGAAGGTCACATGACATACATCTGGTGGCCACTTATCTTTACATGCACAAGCCAACTGTTTCTAAACTATGACCAAGCAGCCACATATCTGAATTTTTGATTAATATGTCTAGATTTACTTTTTTACTGTTTCTTCAGCACAGGTCAAATGGTCCTCAATATATATGTGGAGACAAAGTGGAAGAAAGCTCACTCAGTGTGTGGATTATGAAAAGCGGCCAGCCAACCGTAGAATGATCTCACCTTATTGAAGTGCTGGTTAGCCCGTACTAGCTCGCAGGCTTTGTCCCTTTGAGCTAGTGTTGGGCGAACACCTAGATGTTCGGGTTCGCGAACGTTCGCCGAACATCGCCGCGATGTTCGGGTGTTCGCGCCGAACTCTGAACATAATGGAAGTCAATGGGGACCCGAACTTTCGTGCTTTGTAAAGCTTCCTTACATGCTACATACCCCAAATTTGCAGGGTATGTGCACCTTGGGAGTGGGTACAAGAGGAAAAAAATATTTGAAAAAGAGCTTATAGTTTTTGAGAAAATTGATTGCAAAGGAAAAACTGTCTTTTAAATGTGGAAAATGTCATGTTTCTTTGCACAGGTAACATGCTTTTTGTCGCCATGCAGTCATAAATGTAATACAGAGAAGAGGTTCCAGGAAAAGGGACCGGTAACGCTAACCCAGCACAAGCAGCAGAACACGTGATGGAACAGGAGGAGGCGCAGGAGGAGAAGGCCACGCTTTTTGAGACACAACATCCCAGGCCTTGCATGAGGACAAATAGCGTGCGGATATAGCAATGCTTTTTGCCGCCATGCAGTCATAAATGTAATAAAGATGAGAGGTTCAATAAACAGGGACCGGCAACGCTAACCCAGCAGCAGCAGCAGCAGCACACGTGATGGAACAGGAGGAGGCGCAGGAGGAGAAGGCCACGCTTTTTGAGACGCAACCCAGGCCTTGTATGAGGACAAAAAGCGTGCGGATATAGCAATGCTTTTTGCCGCCATGCAGTCATAAATGTAATACAGATGAGAGGTTCAATAAACAGGGACCGGAAACGCTAACCCAGGCCAGCAGCAGCAGCACGCGTGATGGAACAGGAGGAGGCGCAGGAGGAGAAGGCCACGCTTTTTGAGACGCAACCCAGGCCTTGCATGAGGACAAAAAGCGTGCGGATATAGCAATGCTTTTTGCCGCCATGCAGTCATAAATGTAATACAGATGAGAGGTTCAATAAACAGGGACCGGAAACGCTAACCCAGGCCAGCAGCAGCACACGTGATGGAACAGGAGGAGGCGCAGGAGGAGAAGGCCACGCTTTTTGAGACGCAACCCAGGCCTTGCATGAGGACAAAAAGCGTGCGGATATAGCAATGCTTTTTGCCGCCATGCAGTCATAAATGTAATACAGATGAGAGGTTCAATAAACAGGGACCGGAAACGCTAACCCAGGCCAGCAGCAGCACACGTGATGGAACAGGAGGAGGCGCAGGAGGAGAAGGCCACGCCTTAAACACAATGCTATATAGTGTGGCTGAGCGAGCGGTGTACTACTGTTCCCAGCAGACACAGAGTGGCAGTAAACACAATGCTATATAGTGTGGCTGAGCGAGGTACACAGAGTGGCAGTAAACACAATGCTATATAGTGTGGCTGAGCGAGCAGTGTACTACTGTTCCCAGTAGACACAGAGTGGCAGTAAACACAATGCTATATAGTGTGGCTGAGCGAGGTACACAGAGTGGCAGTAAACACAATGCTATATAGTGTGGCTGAGCGAGCGGTGTACTACTGTTCCCAGCAGCGACACACAATGACTGGGGGGACCCTGGCTAGCGTGGCTGGAGCGCGAACTACCCTGCCTGCCTAAACAAAGCTAAACCCACAGACAAATGGCGGAGATATGACGTGGTTCGGGTATTTATTTACCCGAACCACGTGACAGTTCGGCCAATCAGAGCGCGTTCGGGTCCGAACCACGTGACCCATTCGGCGAATCACAGCGCTAGCCGAACGTTCGGGGAACGTTCGGCCATGCGCTCTTAGTTCGGCCATGTGGCCGAACGGTTTGGCCGAACACCATCAGGTGTTCGGCCGAACTCGAACATCACCCGAACAGGGTGATGTTCTGCAGAACCCGAACAGTGGCGAACACTGTTCGCCCAACACTACTTTGAGCCAGGGACCAAGCTCGTGGCAGCGGGTATGCCTTCATTCCTCTCCTCTCACAGCTGTGGATAGCACCACTCGCCTTACAATCACCAGCGTTCTGCTCCATGGCGGGTGCCAATTGTGTAATTATCTTCCCTTTTGTGGAAGGATCGGTGTGCAAGCTGTCTTCCACCTTCCAGCACAAGCGGTACCTGCACTCTGCGGGCGCTCGTTAGCTAGTGGTGTATAAAGAAGTTGGTAGGGGTGAGGTGCAAGTCTGTGCAAACAATACACAGGGAAGCCGTGTAATGTAAAATTCTACGGTTGGCTGGCCACTTTTCATAATACACACACTGAGGGCCATATGCAATTCAGTCTTTCTCCTGCAAGGTGATATTTTTAAGACATAACATGCATTTGAAGTCACCAGCAAGCAAGAAAATACTCAAAATAAATTTGGTACCGGTAGTACTTTTTCGCCAACGTTTGGATACATTTTCAATTGTAAAAAACAGAAAATTTAGTTTACAGAGGAGATGAAAATTATCTCCTAGGAGATAACTCAAGTGAAAAAAATAATTGCATATGGGCCTGAGTGCGCTTTCTTCCACTTTGTCTCCATATATCCTATCCGTCCTTCACAGAACTTGAGAGCTGCACCAACTATACACAGCACAACTCTGATCGCTCCTCTGGACCTTCCGGAAGTTTATTCCACTTTACTCAATATACAGGATCTTCTCAAAAAATTAGCATATTGTGATAAAGTTAATTATTTTCTGTAATGTACTGATAAACATTAGACTTTCATATATTTTAGATTCAAATACACACAACTGAAGTAGTTCAAGCCTTTTATTGTTTTAATATTGATGATTTTGGCATACAGCTCATGAAAACCCAAATTTCCTATCTCAAAAAATTAGCATATTTCATCCGACCAATAAAAGAAAAGTGTTTTTAAATCAAAAAAGTCAACCTTCAAATAATTATGTTCAGTTATGCACTCAATACTTGGTCGGGAATCCTTTTGCAGAAATGACTGCTTCAATGCGGTATGGGATGGAGGCAATCAGCCCGTGGCACTGCTCAGGTGTTATGGAGGCCCAGGATGCTTCGATAGCAGCCTTAAGCTCATCCAGAGTGTTGGGTCTTGCGTCTCTCAACTTTCTCTTCACAATATCCCACACATTCTCTATGGGGTTCAGGTCAGGAGAGTTGGCAGGCCAATTGAGCACAATAATACCATGGTCAGTAAACCATTTACCAGTGGTTTTTGGCACTGTGGGCAGGTGCCAGGTTGTGCTGAAAAATGAAATCTTCATCTCCATAAAGCTTTTCAGCAGATGGAAGCATGAAGTGCTCCAAAATCTCCTGATAGCTAGCTGCATTGACCCTGCCCTTGATAAAACACAGTGGACCAACACCAGCAGCTGACATGGCACCCCAGACCATCACTGACTGTGGGTACTTGACACTGGACTTCAGGCATTTTGGAATTTCCCTCTTCCTAGTCTTCCTCCAGACTCTGGCACCTTGATTTCCAAATGACATGTAAAAGTTGCTTTCATCCGAAAAAAGTACTTTGGACCACTGAGCAACAGTTCAGTGCTGCTTCTCTGTAGCCCAGGTCAGGCGCTTCTGCCGCTGTTTCTGTTTCAAAAGTGGGTTCATGCTTCCATCTGCTGAAAAGCTTTATGGAGATGAAGATTTCATTGTTCAGCACAACCTGGCACCTGTTCACAGTGCCAAAACCACTGGTAAATGGTTTACTGACCATGGTATTACTGTGCTCAATTGGCCTGCCAACTCTCCTGACCTGAACCCCATAGAGAATCTGTGGGATATTGTAAAGAGAAAGTTGAGAGACGCAAGACCCAACTCTCTGGATGAGCTTAAGGCCGCTATCGAAGCATCCTGGGCCTCCATAACACCTGAGCAGTGCCACAGGCTGATTGCCTCCATGCCACGCCGCATTGAAGCAGTCATTTCTGCAAAAGGATACCCGACCAAGTATTGAGTGCATAACTGAACATAATTATTTGAAGGTTGACTTTTTTTGTTTTAAAAACACTTTTCTTTTATTGGTCGGATGAAATATGCTAATTTTTTGAGATAGGAAATTTGGGTTTTCATGAGCTGTATGCCAAAATCATCAATATTAAAACAATAAAAGGCTTGAACTACTTCAGTTGTGAATATTTGAATCTAAAATATATGAAAGTCTAATGTTTATCAGTACATTACAGAAAATAATGAACTTTATCACAATATGCTAATTTTTTGAGAAGATCCTGTATATGGACACAACCTAACTCTGAGATATATCCAGCAGTGGCTGGATAGTGTAATGGTTAAGGGCTCTGCCTCTGACACAGGAGACCTGGGTTCAAATCTCGGCTCTGCCTGTTCAGTAAGCCAGCACCTATTTCAGTAAGGAGTTTCTTGGGCAAGTCTCCTTAACACTGCTACTGCCTACTGAGTGCGCTCTAGTGGCTGCCTCGCAAGCGCTTTGAGTCCGACAGGAGAAAGGCGCTATACAAATACTGCCATTATATACCTAACTGATGTACTTGGACATCTTGGCCCTCATTCAATTAACTTTTTCTCCAAATTTTTCTCCTGGCGATATTTTTACACCTTATCAATAAAATGCCTTTTAAGCAGTGCTGCTCATCAGCATTCCGGATATCCAGGTAACCCGGATATCCAAACTTTTTTCCGCTATCCGATTCAGATTCCGGATTTTTTTTTAAATCCGGATAGCTATCTGCGGATATTTGGGTGCATAACGCGGATATTGCGAATATCCAGATCCAAAATACTGTAACTAAGGAGATGACGTCCTGGAGCCAATCAGAGGGCTCCCAGCAGAAGCCCTAGCAACCAATCACAGAGGAGAAAGGAACACTGGCCAGCCCCCTGTATAATAAGGAGGGCTGCCATGATGAGACATATCGTCTTAGCTTGCTGAATGCTCATTGAGAGACATGCTACAGTGCTGGTGGCCTAGCAAGGGCTGTACACAGTTATAAACCTAAAGCTGTTCAGTGATTAACCCCTTCACTACTGTCACTACAGTATTGTTAATGCGTTAATTAGCTTGATTGATGTCATTGTATGACAGTCAGAGTGTGTGCTCCAGTGCTGCTGGCCTAGCAAGGGCTGTACACAGTGATAAACCGAAAGCTGTTCAGTGATTAACCCCTTCACTATCACTACACTATTGTTAAATCATTAATTAGCTTGATGTCATTGTGCGACAGTCAGCTTGTATGCTGCACGCAGCTGCTATGTGTCTGTATGTGTGTGCTGTGCACAGACCAGGCCAGCTGCTGCCTGCTGGCCAGCTATTAGCCTTGGGTATAGGTTAGAGATTAGGGGATAGGATTATTGTGTTATTGTGTACTAGTTAGTACTGTAGTACTGCAGTCAGTGCTAGTAGTTGTTAGAGTAGTAGTACTACTGTGTTAGCTTTCTACAAAACTGCTGTGCTGTGAGCAGTGCCAGTGTGACAGTTAGTGTGCACTAGTGTCTTCTCCTCTGCTGTCTGACTGTCACTCGCCATGTGTCACTTGCCTCGTGACACGTGCCACGTGATGTGACACGTGCCAAGTGCCACATGCTAAGTGCCAATTGCCACATCCGGCATGCTCCTGGCACACATTACACCTGCTGCTGCTGCTGCATTGCCCTGCTCCTGCTGCCTGTGCAGCTCCCACCGCTAGGCCAGGGTGTCACAGGCCACTGATACCACCTATATTTAACCCAAAACACAATTTCTGCGTAATTTTTGGGAGGTGTCCTGGCTGAAAACTGTCATGTCCCAGTTGTGCGGTTGGACTTTAGACACAATGTGGGCTGCACGACCGCTGTCTGGAACCTAGGCCTAATGTTAATTGACAGCCATTTTTTGTGGGGGGGGGGGGGGGGGATTTTAAGTCCCAACATCATCAGTGTTCCCCTTTACAAAATAATGATGCTACATGCCTCATATACCCTAAAAAACGTTTTTAAAGCAATTTAAAGGCCGCTTCCGGTTTTCTATCCGGATATCCGAATTTTCCCGGATATCCTGGATACTAGGGTCGGATATCCGATTCGGATCGGAAAATTTTGAAATCGGATATCCGACCCGGATTGGATATCTGGGTATCCGGATCCGAATCGGATCCGGATTTTGAAAAGGGGTATCCGAGCAGCACTACTTTTAACCTACCAGGAAGCCAGAAAATACTCTGAATAATTTAACAGCAGAGAACCCGAGGTGGGAATCTTAGAGTTAAATCTATACACAGAGGCTGGGTCTGGCTATAGTGCCCAGCCTCTGTTGCTAGTTGAATATTCCCTAAATCCCCCCTGCGCTCTGCACGAGCCCATAAATTACAGCCGCACTGGCGACACTGAGCCTGTCGCAGCGGGCTCTGTTTACCATTCTAGTGCCACTCACGCCGCTCCCCCGCCTCCTGCAGAGCGCCGATCCCCGTCCACGTCCCTTCCCTCACCGCTGATTAGAGAGAAGGGACTTGGGCAGGGAACAGCGCTCTGCAGGAGGCGGGGGGAGCAGCGTGAGTGACAATAGAAAGGTAAACAGAGCCAGACAGCGTGGCTGTAATTTATGGGCTAGTGCAGAGCGCAGGGGGGATTTAGGGAATATTCAACTAGCAACAGAGGCTGGGCACTATAGCCAGACCCAGCCTCTGTGTATAGATTTAACTCTAAAGCTGGCCATACACTGGCCCGATTTGCCACCGTTTCGACAGCAGATTCGATCACTGGGATCGAATCTGCTGCCAATCGTTCGCGCTACACGCCGAATTTCGATCCATTCCGTCCGATCCCGTCGATCGCGCCGTGCGGAAAATAACCGTCGATCGCCCGCGGGTAAAGAGCGCATCGCTTGCGGCGTTCGAGTGCCCGACGACCGACGCAATAGAGCTGCAACACATTACCTGCTCCGCCGGCGCGACTCCCGGGTCTCCGCTCTTCTTCTCCGCTCTGGTCTCCGGCATGCTTCCCTTCTTCCTGTCCCGGCAGGAAGTTTAAACAGTAGAGGGCGCTCTACTGTTTAAACTTCCCCCAGACAGGAAGAAGGGAAGCATGCCGGAGACCAGACCAGAGCGGAGAAGAAGAGCGGAGACCCGGGAGTCGCGCCGGCGGAGCAGGTAATGTATGCGGGATGGGGGGAAGCGGCGGCAGCACCACCACAGATTGTGAACGGTTTCAGGCTGAAAACGGTTCACAATCTGTTTGCAGTAAAGGTAGCCATACGATCCCTCTCTCATCAGATTCGATCAGATAGGGATCTGTCTGTTGGTCGAATCTGATGGCAAATCGACCAGTGTATGGCTACCTTAAGATTCCAACCTTGGGTTCTCTTTAACAGCACTCTCCACCTACTTTTTTTGGTACTTCTTCATTTGCAGAGTGCTGAAAAGTTATTTTAAAAATAAGAAGATGAAAATAATCTCCTGGGAAAAAGTGAATTGAATAATGCCCCTTATTTCTCTTGGTTTATACTAGACTTTCTAGGGTTTGAAATAAGCAACTGAGTTGTCCATACATGTGTATACTGGGTAATTCATGTCATTTGGATTGAAAAAAGCCACATTAATTGGTCGTAAATTTTTCTCTAGATTCCAAATAGCAAATTCTTGTTGAAATGGGCTTTTTTATGGGGGGAGGGGGGCAGGGCATATTAGGCAGCATTGTGCACAATTGTTCAATGTAAGGAAAAATGTGTACATAGCGTCAAGAATATTACACTCGCTTAAACTCGACCATGTGCCAAGCCATCATCCCTCCTCTCTCAACTATACATTCCTAGTAGTTTGGGTCACCCTGAGCTGCTTGGTTACTCTCCCAACTATAGAAACAGTGTATGTCCCTCTCCTATAGCAGAACGGCAGAATGAGGCAGTTGTACACCAAACTGTCACCTGGGAGATAGAATCCTGATTCTTACAGGCTATAAGTATTGTGTGGGTGTACGCAACTTTAGAGTAGAGCCAATTTTTCTGCAAAACTTCAACAATAAAATCTTGCTATGTACAAATGGGTATTGTCTGTGATCAAACATTTTATCTTGTAACCCTTGAATGAATCTGGCATGAAAATGTTAAGAATAGTAATAGCAGCTTTCTATATTGGTGAATGTTTAGACTGTCTCTCTCTCACCCTTTGTGTTTTGGATTTTGTTGCACCTTTATTCATATTAATTCTGTCACTGTTATTACCGATTCTGTACTTTGTACCAATTCTGTATTTTGTACCAACTCTGTATTTTCAATATTGGTGTATACATTGGTCTGTACTATTTTGTACCCCATGTTTGTTTCTTACTTTGTACAGCGTCATGGAATACGTTGGTGCTTTATAAATCAATAATCATAATAATAATAATAATACTGTGTCAAACTTAATATCAGTCATGCTATTTTATGACTGAGTCTCATTTTTCCACTTGGAAAGAGTATAAGCTAAAGCTACCAAAGTTCGTTTCAACTCACTGTCCTGATATGTTTGTGTGCTGCCCAAACAGATCAAAATATGGTGATCACTTTGGTTTCAGAATAACTAAGTTATTGGAGGGCTCCAATGCCCAGGTAAATAGTATCCATGACATGCTCTAATTTGGGGTGCTATAGCCAATACGGACTATAGAAGATGAGTATCTGTTATCTGTCGGTTACAGTTAGGTTAGGGGTTTGTGCCATAAACGGTGACAGCAGATCTGATGTGACGCATCCATGGCGCAATCCCTATCTTCACAATACTTACATTGTGTCAGTAGCAATGACCATGTATTATTTGCTATCTATGTCCGCATTCCATCCAGTATTAAACAACCAATAAAGAGCAAGATGCCCCTAAGCAGGGCTATTGCCATGGACATGTTATACAATTAGCGCCAAAGAAAAGTATCCATCTGGGCAATTAAATAAATATCACCAAATATTGCAAAAATATCAAATGTTAATTAGGGAACGTGTCCCAAAACTACCACAAAAACAAATTCCCATCCTTTGCACAAAGGAGCGTGGATCACACTAGGAGTTGCAGGACTGGGTAAGAGATTATTGACTTTGGCTTAGTAGCTATTTCTTCTATGACAACTCAATCCGATTGCAGGACTTTAGCGTTTGTTACATTGGAAAGAGGTTATTTATTATTGTTCGCCAATGCTTTTTGGATTTAATCCCATGTCCTGGTTTCAGATTATTTTTGTATACAATTCAATATATTAGTGTATGAATCGCCTGTCTTCCTGTGAATTGATGGGATTTAATTGTTTTTATGGTGGTTTTTGGGATACGTTTCCTAATAAACATTTGATAATTTTGCAACATTTGGTGATATTTATTTAATTGCCCAGATGGATACTTTTCTTTGGCGCTGAGCGCATTCCATCCAATGTCTGAAAAACTCATGCAGGTCAGCACTGTGTGTTCTGTCTCTGACAAAGGAATGAATGGACATGTCAGCACATGTCTGACCTGATCCTATGCTTACTATGGGATCCCTAAACATGTTCATTGTGGTTCGTTCAATGAAATGTACCAATTTAGGCTATGTGTGATCCTATCTTTAGTGTTAGCAGATGGGGTAAGGAGTGGCCAGCATTAGTTTTTAGTGTAATATGCCAGGAGGGTGTTAATGTTGGTGATGATTTAGGTGTGAGGAAGGAGTTAATGTTACCAAAGTTGTCCTTCCACAAAAGTATACTATTGGGTAGCAAGTAAAAACATACCTGCACACTGTGAGGACTTATTTTATTAAAATCAAACATTAAAGTAAAAACTATAGATCCCACAATATCACCACAGGGCAGCTGTACTAAGTATGTATAAAGAATACAAAACTCCATCCAGGGGAAGCCGATCATATCAAGTCTTTCTCTTCACTCATCTGCCAGCCGACACATATACCTGGTATGGAGATCAGTCTTGACAGCTGAAGGAGCCTGAGGATACCGAAGCAGCCAGGACAGCCAGGTGGCTACAATACTCTGCGTTAGAAGACATAGAAATAATAAGTACTAAAAGGACAAATAAAGAGCTTCCCTGGGAACAGGAACTCGGGGCAACTTCCCCAAATTACATTATTGTTAATTTGGCCCTATAGCTCTTAAACTGTGTACACACATCCAAATTTTCACTCACCAATGTTACCACCTCCATGTAGAATGAGGGTTTACCTAAACAATCTGCTTATAGTATTCAATATCTACTGACCCTCATTCTACATGGAGGAGCTAAATCGGTCAGTGGTTGGCCAATCATAATTGAAAGAGTGTACCAGGCTTTACTTGCCCCCCCCTTCCCCCTCCATATAACAGAACAAGCAGACAGCAGAGCCAGTGTCCTGCACCCACCACCCGCTCATCCCACTGGTACTCATGTACACCACATCAGCTTGTCTTGCAGCTAATTAGTGCCAGAGACTTCCTCTACTTGCCACAAATGTTTGCACTATACTTCTTCTCCAGAGCACACTTTTTGCAAACCGTGGGATCAAGCCCTGTTTTGAAGCACCTCAGCCACACTGGTAGTGCCAGTTTCTTCTTACATTGCTCATAAAGCTATTTTCAAGCAAGGCAGCTGAGCACCTGGAGTTATATTTTTTTAACAAGAAAATCCCCATAAGGGAGGTTCTTAAAAGAGTGTACTGTTGGGGGGGCTCCTCTGAACTACTGTCTGTATGAGATCTGCCATGTTCCACGGAGAGACCGCCACTGTGCCACATTTCACAGTCCTTGGTGAAGTCGCGCTCTTGCGACTGCTGCAATGCATGCCTGGTAGATGTAGTCCGTATATGCAAGTACAGAGCCTTCCTTATGGGGAGGTTACTTGTATACATTTTTAATTCCAGGTAACACATTGCCTTTAGGCTTCGCATGAATTTAGCAACATGCAGAGGAAGGGGGATAGCTAAATATGCTGTTGAGTCGGCCCAAATTTAAGCCTTAAATTTGTCACACAACCAAGTTAATTATTGTCATTTGGAATATGTTAACTTTTTTCTATACTCCAAAATATTTCAAGATCAATATATTAAACATAAGGACCAATATGCCTATTCCAAAAAAAACCCTCAAATCAAAGCACTATATTTTTTTACAGATAGCCTCATCAGAATGGAGTGGTTAGAATAACTATAAGTGAGCAAACAAATGAAAGTGTTAGCACACCTCTCTGCAGTGCTTCCTGACTGATTTTCAAAGTGTTGTGTGGTAAGGGTAAAACAATGCAGTGCCTCTGGGACCTGCAGCTGCATATGCTATGTTAATTACATAGTCCAATGCTACCCTGCACTGTCCAAGGTGTCACCTGGCTTTAGGGACAATGGATCTGTGTATTGAGGCTAGACAGTGTATTCCCTTTTTTCTCCTGGAGGCAGAAGCCACAAAAGATCAATCTTATTCACATAAATATATTACAGTGCTTTGTGTATTTCCACATATACAATATCAACTCAAATAGTCTAGCTTTGCTCAAACAGCACTTCAAGATGGGAGGAGCACTATAGAGATGAACAGAAGTGTATGTACCAGATTTGATTGGGCTGAGAATGGTACATTTGATTAACGTAATAAAAGTCAGTTAGTGTAATGTCTTTAATAGCAAAGTATTGTTATTCTGAACAGCAGTTAATTATCCATCCCTTTCACAGCTAAATGAAGCCTCATTCTACTGACTAACACACATAACCATAGATTGAGTGCAGCTACTATTTTGCCAAAACAGGTGTGGAAAAGGAAATAAGCTGGTTAAGACAAATGAATTACAAGCAAGTGAAATATTTACTGAAGAAATTATAGCTTCAGAAAATTTACAATGCAAAGCTATGTAAAAGTGTCCACAACTTCTTCTGAGCTGCTTCACGCGCGAGTCTTTAAAATGGAGGAGCAAGCGGCAAGCTAGTTTAGCAGAAAAGCTTGAAGAGGATAGCCTTCCCTGCAGACCCTCTTAATAAGCTAGCAACACGCTGCACAGAGATCTAGAAAAAAGAACAGAGCTTATGAAGATAGGGGTCATAGAGAAAACCCAAAGACTTTAGTCATGCTCGGACTTCAGTGGACTGCCAAACTGACACCAATTATTCACCTGAGAAAGGAGGGAGACTCACAAAACAAGTTTTCTAGAGTGCAAGATTATTTGGTGAGTAATCAGGTGTCACTTTTTTTCCAGGACCTCACCGGGATTGTTATTGGCATCTTCACAGTGTGACATGATGTATGTATAGTCCCAATCCTACTTAGAATTAGTCTGTGTTCCTATTTTTTTTTCCTCCTCACTGTATACGGTATGAATTCAGGGAACTGACAGTTTCTCTGCAGTTAGACTGCAGTAAAAACATAGTTGAGAAACTGTGTGGCTGAGGAAAACACATCTAAGTTCAGAGAAGAAATAGCAAGTTCAATAGTTCAAGATATGTCTACATGGGAACAATAACATTAACACTGCTGCCTGTCATGTACCTGAGTAGGTTAAGTTTGAGGTCAAACTTTCCAAAAAGCGCAGGCACATAATGCTTCCCAATGCACAATCACAGTGCTCTGGGAGCAATCTGCAGCTTTCCACGGTGGGGAAAAAAAGCAGAAACAGTTGCTTTTTATCGCCCAATGCGTGTTATCATTTGCTGACAATCAGCACAACAGTCAGTCAACAATGCCAGTTATCTGACTGTTGTGCTGAGCTTAAGGGCCCGTTTCCACTAACAGGAATCTGCATGCATTTCTGCATGCAGATTCGCATGACAATAGAAATCAATGGGCCTGTTTCCATTACAGACTAAATTAGCTTGTCCCGCAGGGGAAAAAAACCCCAGCTGCCTCTGTCACAATTTTCCGCATGGTTTAAGCGTTTTTGAGTTACCGCGTACGCATTTTCGCATACGCGTTTAAGTCAATATTAATGAATGGCAACGGTAAAATAACATAAAAATTTTTTTGTGTATGCATGCGAAATCGCATGAAAAAAAAGCCTGCAAACGCATGCATGTTTTTGAGTCACACACTTGCAGCAAGCATTCAGCCAGTGGGGTCAGATCACAGTCAGAGCACCTGATCTGCATGCTTATTCTGGGACAGTGGGTTAAAGTATAATGTTAGGTACACACCACTCAATTTCCATCACATTGATGGGTCGAACCAATAATTTCCGACTTGTGATCTGCTCCCGATCGATAACTGGATCTACTTTCGGATAACTACTGCAAAAATATTTCCCGTTATCGATCGGGAACAGATTGGACATGTCAAATAATTGGTTCGACCTGTCGATCTGATGGGAAATTGAGGCGAAGCATTAGGAAACTGGCATTATTTATTAGAGAATGAACAACTAGATTTCTGCTGTAAAGTGACAAAAAATGTACAACCCTCGCCTTTGTAATGTCATAACATTGTGGGGTTGCTTAAAACGTAGTAAATTACTAGCTGTATGCACACTATTGCATTGAGTAGGAATGGTTGGAAAATTCTGGTGGAATGACGATTTCCAATTGGAAATCAGCTTTCTGCAGCAGTAATTGGAAAATCAGCACTCAGTAATCAGAAACATGGCAATTACCGCAACTTGGAAATTTTAGGCCAATCACAGAAATCAGAAGCATTCGAGCAATCAGAGAATGCAGAATTTTTCCATTGAAATCTGATTTCTGCAGTAATTTTAAACCAATCACAAGACTCGGATACTACAGCATTTTTCCAAGTCTTGTGATTGGTCTAACATTTCTGTGGTTTTCCAATTTCTGCGGTAAAGTTTTGAATTCTATGATTGGTCCAATACTACCGAGTATTTCCGAGTCAGACTATGTTACGGATTCCGTAAAAAGCAAAACTAAAAAAAAAACCCATTTTTTTAAATTACCTAACTTAATTAACAAAGATGGCAAAAAAACAACACTTTTTGCGGAAATCCATCAGAACAGTGGCGTGGCTGAGGAGCTTGGTGCCCCAATGCGAGTTTTACATGGGGCCCCATGCACTCTACTGATATGAAGTCCTAAAACCTATCAAGGACAGCTGCAGTGTCAGAGAGTGCTAATAAGAGGAGGGAAACATTTAGTTAAGGATTACCTCTAAGGCTGCTTACACACCAAGACGTTACAGGCGCACGTTAGTGCGCCTGTAACGCTCCCCCAACGCACAGCAATGTAACACAAGTGGGCTGTTCACACAGCCCACGTTGCGTTACATGTAATGCTGCACGTTCGGTGCAAAGTGCAGCATGCTACGGCGTTGGAGCGGCTATAGCCGCGTTAGACTGTTTGCACATGCGCAGTGGGGGGCGGAGAGGAGGCGGGGAGAGCCAGCTACAGTAGCCGCGCACATGGCTACTTAATATTCACTGCACTGGCGGCAGCTGATTGGCCGGCGGGACCACGTGATGCGGAGTGGCTCGCTCCGCATCACGTGGTCCCGCTGGCCAATCAGCGCCACTCTGGGAGACATTATAGGAATCGAGCCGCCTAACGCGGCTCACTCTACCGTCGGCTCTTGCAGCACCATACGTTGTGTTAGGTGCACGTTATGCGACCTTAACGTGGCACCTAACACAACGTCTTGGTGTGCAAGAAGCCTAAAGGTACATACACAGGTCCTGATTTTCCGCCCAAAGTAAGTAATTTCTCCATTATGAACCATCATGTATAACACGTGACTCAACTTAGAAATTCAGCGTACAACAACCTCCCGGAGCAGAACTTGTTTGTAAGCAGAGGACCACCTGTATATACAGAGGGTATGTTTTGAATTTGTTAAAAATGTTTGTGAGATTGGAAGTGATGGTATAGTCACAGAGAACTCAATGCAACAAGCTTGCAGTAAGTTGTGGAACTCTGTGCATATATTACCATTGGGTACTGCATCCAAGCTAGTAAAAAAAAAAGATCCACTTACCTGGGGCTTCCACCAGCCCGTGGCAGCCGTCCTGTGCCCTCGCCACAGCTCTGGTGGCTCCCAGTCATCTCCGCTGGCTGGCGCAGCCGACCTCGCCAGGTCGGGTTCCGGGTCGGCTTCTTCTGCGCTCCACCGCGTGGGTCACGTGGTCTCTCCGACGTCATCAAGCCGGTACCATCCTGATGATGCCAGCGGAGAAGACCGGGAGCTGCGGCTAGGGCACAGGACAGCTGCCACGGGCTGGAGGAAGCCCCAGGTAAGTGGATCTTTTTTTTTTTTACTAGCTTGGACCATTCCTTTAAGACATGCCCAGTTTGACAAACTAGCAGAAACTTTATCTTATGTGCGATTCTAATTTGCTCAGCAATCGTAGCTTAACAAGCTTTCCATGGTGCTGAATATGTTCAGATGTATGGTTAACCGCAACAAAAAAGTGAGTGCGGCCTTGCCCTTGAAGTGTACCAGAGCCGAAGTTTGTGTACACAAAATCAGATACTTACCTAAAGAGAGGAAAGCCTCAGGATCTTATTGAGGCTTCCCTCTGTATTCTAATGTCCCCCGTCGCTGAGCGCGGCCCTCGGAAGATTAGCGACAAGGCTAATCAGTGCTCCCTCTCTGTCCTGTAATAACCACTGTAAGTACTGTATGTAAAACAGAAATGTGCCTTCTTAAAACAGAAGGTACCTTATTTGTGATTTTTAAAGGGGTTCTCCAGTACCTGTCAAAAAGCTAAAACTGACACTTACCTGGGGCTTCTATCGTCCCCCTGCAGCTGTAATGTCCGCCTCCGATGCTCTGTTCCCCGCCACCAGTAATCTGCTAATTATTTGTGCAACTAGACGAATAGAACTGCGGCTGCGTGGCCAAGGCCGCACGCGTCATCGGGAGCTTACTGCGCAGGCGCAGTGCTAAGTTTTCTTGTACTGCGCCTGCACAGTAAGCTCCCGATGACGCGCACAGGAGCGAGCACACGCATGGTCACAGCCGCGCAGCCACAGTTCTATTCTTCTAGTTAGACAAATAATTAGCAGATTACCGGCGGCAGGAACGGAGCATCGGAGGAGGATGGCGCGGGACATTACAGTTGCAGGAGGCCAATAGAAGCCCAAGGTAAATGTCAGTTTTAGCTTTTTGAAAGGTACCAGAGAATCCCTTTGAGGTTGGAGTGAGTATATGAGATGTTGCACAATGCATCACTAATGAATATGCAAATCATCCCTTGGGATGACTTGCATATTCAAAAGAGAAGATTTGCATATTCAGCAGTGGTGCATTTTGGGACACCTCATATACTCACTCCAATCTGAATAATCGCAAATGCATTCTGTTTTAAGAAGGCTAAAAATCATATAGAGAGTGTCACAAAGTAACCATATAAATATCAGTGCTGTGTCCTTAAAATAGATGGTAAGTGCTTGTGATCATTTTCTTGTGTCCAAAATGCAACATCCACAACTCATCATTTCATGACAGTGTGTACAGCAGCTAGTGATTGTAATTATGTAACTTCATGTCATGTGGTGGAACTCTTATAGGCATGCATTTATTGATTATCCCAGTCAGTTCCCAGCATATTTGGTCACTCTGATCATATTTGCCAGAAATGTATCCTGCAACAGGTGGATTGTAATTTTTATCTATTTTCATCAAGAATTCTACATACAGTGCTGGAAAGGGGGCCCCATGGTTTCGTAGCTTTGCCAATGGTTTTCAGTTAGTCCCAGGAAGCCTAAGTACTCAGAAAATGATGCGAAAGTTTGGGCAATGTTGTTAATCGTCAGGATTTTCCTGTATAAATCGTTGGTTGTTACAATTAAAAAACTCAGTTAAATATATCATGTAGGAGACACACACAGTGATATTTGAGAAGTGAAATGAAGTTTATTGTATTTACATAAAGTGTGCAATAATTGTTTAAATTAAATTAGGCAGGTGCATACATTTGGGCACTGTTGTCATTTTATTGATTGAAAACCTTTAGAACTAATTATTGGAACTCAAATTGGCTTGGTAAGCTCAGTGACCCCTGACCTACATACACAGGTGAATCCAATTATGAGAAAGAGTATTTTAGGGGGTCATTTGCAAGTTTCCCTCCTCTTTTAATTTTCTCTGAAGAGTAGCAACATGGGGGTCTCAAAACAACTCTTAAATGATCTGGAGACAAACATTGTTCACCATCATGGTTTAGGGGAAGGATACAGAAAGCTGTCTCAGAGATTTCAGCTGTCTGTTTCCACAATTAGGAACATATTGAGGAAATGGAAGACCCTAGGTTCAATTCAAGTTAAAGAGACACTGTAATATCAAAAAGTTCCCCTGGGGGGTACTTACCTCGGGAGGGGGAAGCCTCAGAGTCCCAATGAGGCTTCCCACGCCGTCCTCTGTCCCACGGGGGTCTCGCTGCAGCCCTCCGAACAGCAGCCCGACAGCTTGTTGAATATTTACCTTTCCAGGCTCAAGCGGGGGGGGGGGGGGGGGGGGGGGGCTGTTGCAGCTTTCGGCTCTGAAGTAGAGCAGACCCGACGGCGATTGGGTATTTCCGCCTATTTCAGAGCCGAGAGCCGCCACAGCGCCTGCACAGGTGCTGGGAAGGTAAATTTTGACATTGCCGCTGTTCGGAGTGCTGCAGCGAGACCCCCGAGGGATGGAGGATGGCGTGGGAAGCCTCATTGGGACCCTGAGGCTTCCCTCTCCCGAGGTGAGTACCCCCCAGGGGAACTTTTTTATGTTACAGGTTTTCTTTAAGGCTCGAAGTGGCAGACCAAGAAAAATCTTGGATAAACAGAAGCAATGAATGGTGAGAACAGTCAGTCAACCCACAGACCAGCACCAAAGACAACAACATCATCTTGCTGCAGATGGAGTCACTGTGCATCGTTCAACCATTTGGCTTACTTTACACAAGGAGATGCTATATGTGAGATTGATGCAGAGGAAGCCTTTTCTCCACTCGCGGCACAAACAGACCCGCTTGAGGTATGCTAAAGCACATTTGGATAAGCCAGCTTCATTTTGGAATAAGGTGCTGAGGATTGATGAAACTAAAATCGAGTTATTTGGGCATAACAAGGGGCGTTATGCATAAAGGAAAAATAACACAGCATTCCAAGAAAAAACACCTACATCTACAGTAAAATATGGTGGTGGTTTCATCATGCTGTGGGGCTCTGTGGCCAATGCAGGGACTGGGAATCTTGTCAAAGTTGTGGGTCGCCTGGATTCCACTCAGTATCAGCAGATTCTGAAGACCAATGTCCAGGAATCGGTGACAAAGCTGAAGCTGCACCAGGGCTGGATCTTTCTACAAGACAAGGACCCTAAACACTGCTCAAAATCCACTAAGGCATTCAAGCAGAGGAACAAGTACAATGTTTTGGAATGGCCATTTCAGACCCCTGACCTGAATATAATTGAAAATCTGTGGTGTGAGTTTAAGAGAGGTGTCCAAACCATCAAACTTGTATTAAATAGAGATGTTTTGCGGTCAAAGAGATGTTTTGTAAAGAGGAATGTCCAAAATACCTTCAACCAGAATCCAGACTCTCATTGGAACCTACAGGAAGCATTTAGAGGCGGTAATTTCTGTAAAAGGAGGATCTACTAAATATTGATTTAATTTATTTTTTATGCACCTGCCTAATTTTGTTTAAATAATTAGTTCACACTTTCTGTATATCCAATAAACTTTATTTCACTTCTCAAATATCACTGTGTGTGTCTCCTATATGATATATTTAACTAACATTTTTTATCGTAACAACCAAAAATGTATACAGGAAAATCATGACGATTAACAAGGTTGCCTTTCGCATCCCACTGTAGCTTTTTAGTAAGAGGGCTTTTTGGTCTGTTTTAGCCCTTTACACACTCTCAGGAGTTCTTCTGGTTCATTGTGAGCTTGCTGAGCAATCTGTAACTATATGATTTAGATAAGAGTCATATAAGTCATAAAATTGCCATGTCACAGTAGTTTTGAGTACAGAATTTCAAACCTTGTTTACATGTAAATAGGTGTAATGTGCCTGAAGTCTCCTTTGAAAGCAAGAAGGGAAATGGGAGTGGAAGACATTTAACACCTCTGATGTGTGAGGGATGAGGTGTCAATGCTAATCTGTGACTTGCTACTGATTAAGTCATACCCAGCCACACACAGGCATTAACAGTGACACACAGCCACAGGCAGACATTACCAGTGATACACAGCCACACACAGGCATTAACAGCAACACACAGTCACAGACAAGCATTAACAGCGACACACAGCCACAGGCAGGCATTAACAATGATACACAGCCACACACAGGCATTAACAGTGACACACAGCTACACATGGGCATTAACAGTGACACACAGCCACACACAGGCTTTACCAGTGACCACAGCCACATGCAGGCATTAACAGTCATACACAGCCACACACACAAATGTTCAAGGATTCCTCCGCACACCTTCCATCGATTAAAACAAAACCATTGTAGAAAATTGCAAAAAATAGAGCAGCATACAAGCTGGCGCGTTTCTGACCCTGCCGGGTCCTTAGTCGTAGCCACACACAGGCTTTACCAGTGATACACAGCCACACACAGGCTTTACCAATGACCACAGCCACACACAGGCAGTAACAGTGACACACAGGGATTAACAGTCATACACAGCCACACACAGGCTTCACCAGTGACACACAGCCACACACGCAGGCTTTACCAGTGACCACAGCCACACACAGGCATTAAGTCATACACAGCCACACGCAGGCTTTACCAGTGACACACAGCCACACACAGGCTTTACCAATGACCACAGCCACACACAGGCATTAACAGTGACACACAGGCATTAACAGTCATACACAGCCACACGCAGGCTTTACCAGTGACACACAGCCACACACAGGCTCTACCAGTGACCACAGCCGCACACAGGCATTAACAGTGACCACAGCCACACACAGGCATTAACAGTGACACACAGCCACACACAGGCATTAACAGTGACACACAGGCATTAACAGTCATACACAGCCAAACACAGGCTTTACCAGTGACCACAGCCACACACAGGCTTTACCAGTGACCACAGCCACACACAGACTTTACCAGTGACCACAGCCACACACAGGCTTTACCAGTGACCACAGCCACACACAGGCTGTACCAGTGACCACAGCCACACACACGCATTACCAGTGATACACAGCCACACACTGGCATTACCAGTGATACAACGCCACAGACAGGCATTGCCAGTGATACACAGGCACGCACTGGCATTACCAGAGATACACAGTCACACACAGACTTTACCAGTGATACACAGCTGCACACTGGCATTACCAGTGGTACTCAGCCATACACAGCCACACACAGGCATTACTAGTGATACACAGCCACACACAGGCTTTACCAGTGACCACAGCCACACACAGACTTTACCAGTGATACTACACAGCCACACACAGGCTTTACCAGTGATACACAGCCACACGCAGGCTTTACCAGTGATACACAGCCACACAAAGGCTTTACCAGTGATACACAGCCACACAAAGGCTTTACCAGTGACCACAGCCACACACAGGCTTTACCAGTGACACACAGCCACACACAGGCTTTACCAGTGACACACAGTCACACACAGCCATTACCAGTGATACACAGCCACACACAGGCTGTACCAGTGACCACAGCCACACACAGGCATTACCAGTGATACACAGCCACACGCAGGCTTTACCAGTGACACACAGTCACACACAGCCATTACCAGTGATACACAGCCACACACAGACATTACCAGTGATACAAAGCCACATACAGGCATTACCAGTGATACACAGGCACGCACTGGCATTACCAGAGATACACAGTCACACACAGACTTTGCCAGTGATACACAGCCATACGCAGCTGCACACAGGCATTACCAGTGATACTCAGCCATACACAGCCACACACAGGCATTACCAGTTATACTCAGCCATACACAGCCACACACAGGCATTACCAGTGATACACAGCCACACACAGGCTTTTCCAGTGACCACAGCCACACACAGCCATTACCAGTGATACACAGCCACACACAGGCACAGGGCAGCCATCAGGGGGGGACAACTGACACTGCAGTGAGCAACCCAGGGCTTCTGGGGGCTCTGGGCCCCCCACCAAAGTGCTGGAAGGGCCGCATGTGCTGGCTGCGGGCCTGTGGCTAACTAACCAGCACACCGTGTTCCAACACTGAGAGAAGAGTGACATCAGCGCTTGAACGTGGGGAGCAGACAACAGCAGACATTCTATACTGGGGCACCACCTATAGCTGGCTACAGGCTACCTACACTGGGCCACCACCTATACCTGGCTACCTATACTGGGGCTGGAACCACCTATACCTAGCTACCTATACTGGGGCACCACCTGTACCTGACAACCTATACCAGGGCACCACCTATAGTTGAATACCTATACTGGGTCACATGTATCTTGCTGGCCTATCCTGGGGCACCAGCTATACCAGGCTACCTATACTGGGGGCAGGCTACCTATACTGGGGCACCACCTATAGCTGACTACTTATACTGGGGGGGACCTATATCTGGCTACCTATACTGGGGGCACCTATGCCTGGATACCTATACCTGGCTAGGGCAGGGAGACTAGCTGAGACAGAAGGGGGCAAGAGGTACCACAGGGGGATAAAAGAGGCACAGGGGGAACAGAGTCGGACAAAAGAGGCACAGGGAAAAAAGAGATGAGACGGGAACATGTGGTCACACAGAGGGACACAAAAGAGGCAAAGGAAGAAAAGAGGGGGACAAAGGAGAACAGATAAATAAGAATGGACCTACAAGTCCCTATCTCATTCATTAACCTGGGACTACTACCTGTATTTTGCTAGTATTTGGCTCCACCCACAACATGCCATGGCCATGCCCACTTTTTGCCGCATCACGCTGTGCATGCCGCATTCTTCAGTGTCGGAGCCATGCACATATTTCACCGCAGCGCACTTCGCGCACGGACACGTGGGTGGGGTGGCTAGTGGGTGGGCACAGCAACCAGTGGGTGGGCCCAGGAAGAGGGGGGGGGCAGGTCTGATGATATGTTAGGGGCGCCAAAATTTCTGATTGCAGCCCTGCACAGGCATTACCAGTGATACACAGCCACACAGAGGCATTACCAGTGATACACAGCCACACACAGGCATTACCAGTGATACACAGCCACAGACCGGCATTACCGTCATGCACAGCAACACACAGGCATTACCAGTCATGCACAGCAACACACAGACCAACTGCTATATAAAGTGTTGGATTCTGCCTGTATGACCAACTGCCATGCAAAGTGTTGAATCCTGCCTCTGTGACTCACTGCCATATAAAGCAGGGCTGTGGAGTCGGTACAAAAATCATCCGACTACAACTTTCTCTGTTTCTGAAACCACCGACTCCAACTCCAGGTACTAAAAATGGCTCAGACTCCTCGACTCTGACTCCTTAAGTTGGCCACTCACAGTCCAATTTCTAGCAAAAAATTGTTTGAGCGAACAGAAATTCTGATCGGATTGGTTGTAAATAATCTCCATTGATGGGCACAATCGATTATGAACGATTATAAAAAATAGTCGTCCGACTGGATTTTGATCAAACCAAAATTTGGATTATCTTGTTGGTTGTGATAGATAGGAAGCAAAGATTGGTACGTTGATGGTATAGTGAACGATTTTTCTTCCGCCCAGAATTACCTGATCGTTTGAACAATTTTTCGCTATAAATTGGATTGTTAGTGGCCACCTTGTCTAATACTTACTCCGACTCCCGACTCAGACTCCTCAGTTTATGAAGCCACCGACTCTGATTCCAACTCAGACTCCAGGTACCCAAAATTGCTCTGACTCAAACTCTGACTCCAAAGCCCTGATAAAATGTGTAGGATTCTGCCTGCATGGCCAACTGTTCTACTACGAGATGGATTCTGCCTCTGTGACAAGCTGCCACACAAAATGCTGGATTAAACCTGAATCTGCCATGCAAAGTGTTGAATTTTGCCTCTGTGACCAACTGCCACATAAAGTGGCCCGTATACATGTCGTCCGCCGGGTTCGGGACCCGATCACTCAGGCAACATCGCTGAGCTGGCCTGTACAGCTGATGAAGAGTTCTGTTGCTATGCGGGGAGGCGGGGGTATGACTGAGTGGCACAGAAGTGATGTCATACAGTGCTCAGAGAAAGTGGGGAGAGCGTCATGCACAAAGGAACCGGTGGTCGCTCGGCTGAGTTGTTCTGCCTGGTGGAGTGCTAGCCGGGCGTCGGTCGCTTGTCAAGGCTGTTGTACACAAGCTGGATTATTATATACTATCTAGCCATACAAAGCGTGGCATTATATCACATAATGGAATCATATGATTTTAAAAAAATTACAAGTACTCCTAACCATCCCATTAAATTGATGTAAAAAAGGGAAAAAAAATCACATAAAGTAATAATTTCCACCAGAATATTATTGTTCATATTTTGGGTTGGGTTAACACTGTGGGATATTCAAAAACTGTGGTAATTTTTGTTGGGAAGCAAAATAAGGCCCGGTTCACATTAGCGTTTTTTTGCGGATCTGTACAAATGGAATGGATGTGAAAGTATCCAATGTTAACCTATGGATCCATTCACATGCGTCCGTTGGCACGGATACATTCCATACGTTCCGGTCCCCGGATCTAAAAAATTGCTGCAGGCCCTAATTTTCCGGACCTTTCTGCCCAACGGAACAGATCCGGACAAAAAATGCTGCAGCATTGGGGCAATGGAAAACCGAACGTTTCTTCACACTAGTGAAGAAATGGACTGTTTCACGGGGATGGGGCATGTGCCGACGCGAACCTGAGCGACGGGAGGGTGCAGCAGCTGGGCGGTGGGTGAGGGAGGGTTTATACATACCTAATCTTCTGTAGCAGCCGGCGGTATAGGCTTCCATCTTCTTCCGCGTCATGTGTTTAGTCACAGTGGAAGAAGAGGAAGCCTCTACCGCCGACTGCTACAGAAGATTAGGTGTGTATTTGCTGGCGAAATTGAATGAAAACGGATTATTTTCCATTTTAATGTGAATTGGGCCACGGACAGAGCCATCCGGATCCGGTGAACCGGATCCTTTTGGCTCGAAACGCTAATGTGAACCGGGCCTAACTGAGCTTGATTAAAGCGTCCTTTACACTGCACCTGTTGCATTCCAGTGCAATGGACAATATAAGTGATTATAAGTCAGTGGTATATTCACATCAGTGCATCAGCAGTGTGACGCTTGTGCAATTAATCCTTATGGGATAGTTCATATCAGTGCGTTGCATCCACTTTCCATTTAGCAAATAGCTGCATGTATCATTTTCAGTGGCGATTTTGCTACAATGGAAGGTATAGGAAATGCTCAAAACGCAAACAAATTGCTTTATCCGGCGATTGCATTCACGCTGTTATGAATAAATACTGACGTCAGGAAGTGAAAAAAGGAATCGACCTGCAAAAGTGCTTACAAATTGCTTTGTACAAAATTGCAGCGCACAGTGAAAAAAATAGCATTAAAAAAACGCAAAACGCGGCCATCAGCGATTTCATATTCTATACTTCTCTGTAGGCATTGCACGACACTCCTAACACCTGATGCCATCCTATCGTAATTAATTGTGCAAAGTGTGAAATGCTAGGTACACACGATGCAATTTCCTGTCAGATCCACGGTCAAAACTATTATTTCCAGCATGTCCGATCTGCTACAGATCGATAACAGAATCAATTTTCAGATCACAAAAACAATCCCGTTATCAATCAGGACTGACATGTCGGAAATTATTGGTTCGACCTGTTGATCTGACAGGAAATTGACTTGTGTGTACCTAGCATAAGCATAGAAAATAAAATGTAATTAAATGAACCTGAATAATTTTCAAACGTGTGGAGGAGCTCCTATACCTCATTCCTCAGCAGAGTCGATTCTACACAACTGACACGCTTCTGGGTATGTATGGGATTATCCCCCCAGCTCATTTGCCAGTTTTTACTCAACTTCTAACAAGTAACTGCAAATGGGAGGAGATGTCACGCCAATATAGTCATCGAAACCGAAGTTATCCCTGTAATGAATGTACATTTGACACAGTTTGTGCTATAATCCCATTTCTGTCACAGTATTGGTGATATGGGCTCTGCTGGTGGAGTAGTAGTTTGGGCGACTCCCGGGTGGATTTAGCGCTCACTTGATAATGATGTGAGAATCTGCTGAAGCATTTTCCAGAAATAAAGGTAAGCGGACATCAGTGTAAGTACAGGAAACAGAAGCATCCTTATATTGTATTGTTATGTACAGCAGGGAGTTCACACTTGTTCAGTCTCACCTGAATAGAGCTGGGCTTGCTTGGGGGGCGGGCTGGCTGACATCACTCAGGCATAAAAGCAAGAGAGAGCTGCAGCAGCTTATTAGCTGGAGGTCTGCCGCTGAGGGGAAGTGACAGCTGGGCTATAGGATGGACGCTGCTGAGACGGGCACACTGCATTGATCACTAGTATTTGGAATCACACGCTTTCTGGTGGATGCCACCTCTATACACCCGCTCATATTGATTTTTATTTCACGTTTATTGGTGTATTCGATTACCTGGAATGGCTTCATTTCACATTGGGATCACTCTACTTTCCTTCTGCTTCGTATCTTGCGGCGCCATCCATTGGCTGTAAGTATATCCATATCTGTGGTTAATGATGGCTCTAGCGCTTGTACCTGTACCTAATGTGTTAAAACGGTGATCTTACTATTCACTATTTTTCATTTCTTTTCGTAAGATCTGACAGTAAAAAGGGTTATTATTGGGCTACAACACTACTTTATTTGCTGAAACGACTGATATTCCTGTATATGGTCTATCTAAGGTCACACTAGTTCATAAAGTTTAGATACAGCCAACTCTTTCTCTCTAATTCTGGGAGCACACTTGGCTGTGCAGAAAACCATGAGTTCTCTGCCTTGTGCGCTTTTCTATGCATTTGCATTATTTTCAATATTTTTCATTTTTTAAAATTCATGTAAAAATGCAAATCTTCTGCATTTCTGTTGAAATACATCATGTGCATTTTTACAGACTCAGACTGCGTAAGGGCCCGTTTCCACTAGCGCGTTAACCGGTGTTCCAACATTTTAGCAAACACTGGGCTGAATTCGCAGTTTCCCCACAGGCAAACAGGGAAACTCTGCCATAGGAAACTATGGCGCTGCCGGCTGAATCACTTACCTTAGCGATTTGGCCGACATTGCTATTAGTTTCCGTGCAGAAGGCTGCGAATCCCATAGCCGTGCATGGCACAGCTTATGGGATTCGTCAGCGTTCCCACAGACCAGGAAGTGCCGCCGTGTGCCTTGTGGCCCTAGTGGAAGTGGGCATTGCAGTAAGTGGACAGTACTTCTGTGCCATCTGCGATAATCCCAGACAGGTGGATGCGTTCCCATATATCCTATGGTGGTAACCAATCCATCCTGACCACAGCGGACCATTGGAGAGGACACTACACGCTCCCGCTGACCGCATGTGGTCGGTGGCAAATGGGAACAGAGACTCATGCAGCAAGTTGTACATTTTGAAAAAGTCACACTGAAAAACGCAATGAGATGCATTTTTTTTATTTTTTATTTATTTATTTATTTTAATGCGACCCATAGACTTTCAGTGTGTGCAAAAAAATGTATGGTTTTCCACAACGCAAGGGTTTCTGTCTAGTGTGTTCCGAGCTGCAAATTTGTGGGTAGCACGTATGCTGCTACAGTTTTGTAGTAAATGCGCTATATGTGGAAGATCTAGTCAAAACAGAGTTTGTGTTCTTGGAAATGGTTCTTGCTGATTACACCATCTGGGTTGTGAAGCCCATCAACTTCTTGATTCTGTGTTTACCAACATCGTGGGCCCTTCCACACTGTATGCGCTTTGGTCTGATTTTAGAAGTACATGCAGGTTGCCGGGCACCAGGATAAACACAGTAATCGTGATGCCCAGAGCAATGTAAATAATAAGTCTTAATAATTAATTTATTATTTATTTATTTTATTTTTTTACCTAATCACAAATTTAGCGATTTTCCCATTTGAAACATCCAATCGCGCACACAGATTGCACCTGCAATCACAGTGCAACATGATTGTGATTGCAGTTTTCAGCGTGAAAGGGTCCTTAGACAGAGGTCACACTTGTAAGATTTGCATGTGATTTCCCGCAATGCAAAAAAACACACCACGTAATGCATTTTTTGTTTATTCCTTTCAAATGGGTGCAATTTCCTATTGCCATCAGGCTGGCTTCTGCCATGGCACAACCTTTTTCCACAGACTCTAGTTTGGCCCTTATGCAGTTATTTCGGTGTGCTCCAATCTACTACTAGCCACCACTGTCTTTTATATGGGAGGGTGAAAAATGTTTTTGAAAAGTGGGATGCAGGGCATTGTTCTGGAGTAGCCTGGAACCCTTGTCTGTACAAATTGCCAATTAAGCATTTAAGCTGCATTGTATTTGTTAACTTTACCTCATGTTTCCTTATCACTACAGGAGACATTCCTTATCGGTCTACTTGCCATATGATGCTGAGCTACAATCAGCTGCAGTCCTAGATAATCTGCTTTATCTATTTGATGTTTGTTCCCTCAGCTCCCAGTTGGCTTTTATAGATTACAGTAATTGTTTAAAGATGAATTAAGGTACAGAAAGGTACCTACATACATGAGATAAAGTGCCTGGTTGGTAATTTTAGGCATGTGATCAGTGGAGAAAGAGTGGGCGAGTGATCATTACTACCGGATTGTCTTGTCCTAGAGCTGGCCATGTCCATAGTTCACCCACGTTTGTGCTTTACTCTTTGCAGACAAGCGCCAGAGCTGCAGCCTCTAGGGCGCACTCTATAGGCAGTAGCAGGGAGTCTTGCCTTCCCCAGTTGGCTACTAACATGAACACCATAACCCCTTACCCCCCCCCCCCCCCCCCCGTACCTACTTAACTTAGAAATCTACTGTGTATGACGCCTACATTTATATAATGCATAAGCTGGAATTTAAAAGAGAAAAAAACAATTATCAACAGTCAGACCATTTATTCCCTAAATACAATGTTTAACTTCTTCTCTGACATTCTGCCTCTGTATTTCTGCCCCACCCATATACATGGTAAATCCATAAGCCAATATTGACAGTTTTTGCTTGGATTGCTTCAACAGCCAGGTTAAGCCACATAGAGATACGTTTGTCACTAAAATTTATGATTTGTCATTATGTCAGGCAAATGTCTTTGTAAAGGTGACTTTCCCCCACTGTTGAGTGAGCGGCTATACTGGAAGTTCCTTTGCAGATTGCTATTGTATTTTTCCTGCTTGTTTTCCTCCTATTCTTTCCATAGAACTGAACAGGCTGCTCAGTAGTGAGTTGATCAGGATAGCTGTAGACTGTTCATAAACTATCTACTGTAATAAGACCCTAAAGCCCAATCTACACGATACGATTCTTTGTGCGATTCGATTACGATTCTATTTACGATCCGATTCAATCGGACATGTCGGATTTAATCAGATCGTAAATACAATCGCACAAAGAATCGTATTGTGTAGATGGGGCTTAAGATCATTTAGGGGAAAATATTCTAGCATGTGTACAAGTTTTCAGAGTTTTAGTACAAATGGCAGCATCAGTTTGCTTAACCTGCCTCTCACCTCTGATCTTCTGTCTATAGATACTTGTTCAGATGGTATGCTAGCATCTGCAGGCTACCTTTCAGACTTTTACTCTAAGGTCTATGGGTAACGTAAGATCTGAAAGTTACGTTTTTAAAGTAGGTTTTGTTGGCCACAGACCGGATGCTTTATTTAACAGATTATAGTCATGCAAGCATCTACAGGCACCTGCTGACATGACATTTTGGTTAATTTGGCAGCTGGGTACAAGACTTTTTTTTTTTTTTTTTTTTTTTTTTTTTTTTTTCACTGAAGGTGTGTACACACATGCGACTATAGTCATTTGAAACGATCGTTCATGATCCGGAACAACACTACAGTCCTACCACGAGTCTCTGCAGTGCAGTGAATCTTAATTAGCGATGTGGCTGGCCACAGAGGAGGGGAGACCTACTCCAACATTACTGAGCATGTGCAAGCAGTCTAACGCTGCTTAGCCCAGTATAGCGTACAGCATGCAGCACTTTGTTTAAACGTGCTGCGTTATACTATGTAACGCAACTTGGGCACTTTTGATTTTACAGTGCTGTGAGTTAAGGCCATACACACGTCGGATTTCCGCGAATGACGGGTCGTTTGAACGTCCCGTCATTCGCCCGCTAAATCGGGCGTGTGTACAGACTATCGTTCGCTTGATAAGAGTGAGTTTGAGCGATCCGCCCGGCGAATCGCTCAAACTCACTCTTATCAAGCGAACGATAGTCTGTACACACGCCTGATTTAGCGGGCGAACGATGGGACATTTAGAACGACCCGTCCGCGGAAATCCGACGTGTGTATGGGCGTTTAGGTTGCGTTACTGGCTGCTGTAACCTGGGACTTTAACGTCCCACTGTGAAACCAGCCTTAAACACATTTCCTTGTTACAGCTGATATAAATCTTTAAAAAAAAATCTGCACGGTTTCTACTTTTAGATTCACGGAAGCAGACATATTGTTTACAGCCTGTGCTTTCAAATGGGCTTATCTGCCATCTCTGCCATAGGCAGTCATGTGACACAGGGGAGGATCAAATTACAACTAGTGATTAGACACAAATGAGGGGGAATTAGACAGGCTAAACTCTCTAAATATATACAGGGTGCATTTCTCTCTCCATTTTTCCTTCTGTCCTGTGCAAGAGTTCAGATCCACTTTAGTTCCCCCTCATTTGTGTCTAATCAGAAGTTGTAATTTGGTCCTCCCGTTTCACATTTCTCCGCTTCCATTTGATAGCACAGGCTGTAAAACATATGTCTGCTCCCATGAATCAGAAAGTAGAAACTGTGCTAACTTATTTTAGGCTTTGTATCAGCTGTAAAAAAGATGTTTTTTGTTTAAAGGTTAGTATGCTGTTGTGTATCTTTTAGAGCAGAGAGGACTTATGAGTTCAGGTCCACTTTAACATGTTGTGATCTGTAATTTTTTTTTCACTTTGGCTTTTGTGTGTGTGATTGGACTGAGACCATGGTGTAACTATGAACTACTGCTGTCAGTCACTGCATGGTAGTTGCATATAGCCTGGCAGCTTGTGAGATTCACGGGATATTGTTGGTCGTTGCAATATCTCATGCTGTTACCGCTGAACACCTGATTGACCATGTTGGCCCAATATTTTCCAGCATGCTCAGGCAATACATTTAAAATCGGTAGAATCTTCGATCAGGCTGGCTTGTTGTGCACTGATTTTGATTCAATAAAAATATCTCATTGGATGGTCGATCGTGCCACAAAATCAACGTATGGCCACCTTATTTTCCCTTTTTAATGTGCTGACAATCTTAGAGGTTTACATACTTTTGTCACAGAGGTGCAGTATGTAACTTTAGCTTATTTTACTGAAATGAGCAAGCACTGTGTATATTAAAACTTACCTGAAATATTTATTTAATTTTTGTGCCAAAATGTCCACTTCAGTGTATGTAAGGATGAATGCACTACAGGGTGTGAGAGAACGCGGAAAAGCCGGCGTGTGTGCTGCTGAGGAGGCGGCTGATTCTGCGTCCACTGCAGTGGTTTGCACCCGGAAGCGTGCGTCTTGTAACGGCAGAACGCAGAAAAGCCGCCGCATGTAATAACAGTAAGGCGGCTGGTTCCGCGTCCAGCGCGGCGTTTTGCACGCGGCAGCGTGTGTCTGGTGTGGCTGAGTCTGTTAGTGCACACAGGCTTAGGAATACGCGCGCTGAGAGGCAGAACTCTTATACTGCAAGGGCAGGGCTCTCTCCCCCTTTTGTGTCTTGGTAACCATTATACATTTAATTCATCATGTTAATTTTATCACTGTCATTTCTATAATTTGTACTTTGTATTATTCTTTGTATTTTGTCACTAATTATGTATCTTGTATTCTGGTGTATAGCATTGTCTGTATTATGTACCCCATGTTTGTTTCATACTTTGTACAGCGCCACGGAATATGTTGGCGCTTTATAAATTAATAATAATAATAATAATAATAATAATATTGGGCATGGAGAGATCAGCTGATCACGCCGATCAGCTGACTCCAGAGCAGGATACTATTGGTTGATCAATTAAGGGTGGTGCTGGAGAGCTCTACTCCATATATAGTTACTGCTGGCCAGTTGCAAGTTGTCTGCCGTTGCGAACACTATGTGGAAGCACTCAGGCCTTAAGGTGCGTACACACATGCGACTATAGTCGTTTGTAACGATCGTTCCCCGATCTTTACCAACGACGATCGTTACAAAAAACGAACCAACGACTATTAAGGCAAACGACGAACGAGGCAAATCGCTACAAAACAAAGTTCTGTCTTGGCGGATTTTTACCACCGACGATCGTTAGCAAAAGTGGCACATCGTTGGAAACGATCGTTCGTACCAGGCTGGACATGCGCATTTCACTTTTTCTCCAAGGAACTTTACAATTTTATGCGCAGGCGCATTAAGTGCTTTTACGTGGTGTAACGTTCGTTCTAACGATGTGATCGTTACATACTTTTTACAACTAACTTTACTTCGGTCGTTCTTTCGTCAATTAAAAGATCGTTCGTCGTTGACAACGAACGATCGTTGTCGCATGTGTGTACGTAGCATTAGTCAGATCCAGCAGTGTGTTTGAACCAGGTGGACCTGGGAATTCACACTGAGCCAGATTACTTATACCGTTATTCTGTTTATGCTAAGGCTATTGGGGTGTAGAGACCACAGACCTAACACCCAGACTAGGGAACTGTATTATCATTTGTGTTATACTCCAGACTAGTTCCAGGGTGCTGAGACCACAGACCTCACACCCAGACTAGGCATTGTTTGATATCTGTTATGACTTATTGCTTTCCTGACTACTCCTCTGTCCTCTGATTCGGTACCTCGCATATCTGATACTTCGTTGCCAAACCCTGCTTGCCCTGGATACCGAATCAGTCTTCTGTCTTTGTACTTTATCTGTCCGTGTGTTACCGACCAGACGTGCCCGACCTCGAGAGCTATCTCTCCTCTTAAAGGATACTGCAGCCGAAAGGCTGCAGAGAGATAAAACCTGCATTGTGTAGGTAAAGAAAAGGACATACTCACCGCTCCCTGCTGTCGGGTCCCGCTCGTCAGCCACAGCTCCCGGTACTGGCCGACTCTCCTGACCCCTGACATACTGCGGCGCACATGCGCAGTATGTCCTGTAATCTTCGCTTCTGGCGTCACATCATGACGCCAGAAGTACGGACACTCCCCCCGCCTCCTGCGTGTGCGCTACAGCGGCTCCACTATAAAGCTAGCAGGCTGCAGTATCCTTTAAGAGATAGTCTCCAGATCAGATAGTGACATCCACCTTCAGGTGTAGCTCACTTTCTGGTCCTTCCTATCTCCAGCCTGACTCCACCCCTTGAAGAGTCTCAGGCTGCTGGAAGGTTCCTGTGTCCTCAAGAGCAGTATTCCTTTACTGCCTATGATCATCTTCTCAGCAGGTGCATTACTCAAAGTACTACTGTTGCACCAAACACTCACATACCTATAGGTGTCCAGAGGTTAGCAATATATCTGTATTATCGGTGATTCTGCAGATAATCAATAATCGGGTATATATCTGCATTCTTGGTGATGCTGCAGATCACCAATAATCAGATTCTCTCTGCGTGCTGACACCAATCGTTACACAGGGTCACTTAGTCATATTATATGCAGAAATATTGGAAATTCAAAAGCATTCACAACATTGAAAGCACCTAACAGTAGTAGTGTGAGAGAACTGAACTGCGGTACTTCAACACCTACAGTAAACCCTCATCTACATGGTACAATTTTCCATCAGATAGACGGATCTACTAGATAGATCCAATGAGAAATTGCATTGTGTGTAATGTCCAAATTGTTTCAGATCAATGTTGCTATATTTTGCTTTGATAAATACCCCAAATCTATTGCAACATCTAACGCCATCTGATTGGAAATGATCTGTCTAATGGATCCAATCTATGTTACACCACAGTCGATAGGCACCCTAGTGAGGGTATCCGTGTGCTAAGCTGATATGGCGCTGTAGTCCAGCAGCTCCCAAAACATCGATAGCAGAGATCAGCAGCACCACGTGGATGTATTCAAGCTCTTTATTGCATAAAGATAGCGCCCACGGACAGCGACAGACGCTGTTTCGGAGACAAGCTCCTTCCTCAAGCTGTATAGGCTCACAGATATGTAAATCAGCAGCCGTTATCACAGCATGATTTAAAAAGTGTCATAACTCCAATGGCCAACCTAGTGGGTTACACTCTGAGTATTCTGGGGGTTGCTATTTTTTGATGTGCAGGTCTCTTTATTGTTGTATTTTTTACATCTAATACAACGAATTATCTATAAGGGTGGTTATCTCTTATGGCACACTCAGCCTTACTTTACCACAGCACTAGCATTTTTTGCTTTTGGTCATCATTTGATGATTTATGGTGCTGACTTTGTCAGCATGTTCTGCATCATATGCGTTTTATGCGCCAGTTTGCGTTTTTTTTTGCATTTGGCATAGCGGCTATTATATGGTTCTGCATTTGACTTTATGCGTACGTTTTTTCGCGTTTTTTTTGTGCGTGGTTTGGACGCTTTTACGCATGGATGTTTTTCGTACGCTTTTACGCATTGTTAGGACGCTTTTACGCATGGATGCTGTTGAGAAATCCTATGCGTACGTTTTTACGCATTGCCAGGACGCTTTTACGCATGGAAACGGATGACGTCATTCGCTCCGTTTTTCGGCAGTACGCTTCTTGCATTGCCCTCTGGGAGATTGGGAGGAGCGTTATGACTTTGCTGTGGTTTCCCATCAGGTCCTCTTGACTTGGTAAGTGCTGATTGGCCATTGGAGTTATGACACTTTTTAAATCATGCTGTGATAACGGCTGCTGATTTACATATCTGTTTCCCATCAGGTCCTCTCATTATGTTTTGCCCTGTGATTGGATATTCATGTTTTTTTGTATTATAATGTTATCTGATTGGTCCATGTGACCCTACTGAAACTGTATATAAATGCTTTTCTGTTTATCTCTTTTGAGTGAGCCTATACAGCTTGAGGAAGGAGCTTGTCTCTGAAACAGTGTCTGTCGCTGTCCCTGGGCGCTATCTTTATGCAATAAAGAGCTTGAATACATCCACGTGGTGCTGCTGATCTCTGCTATTAATGGATCCAATCTGACGGAAAATTGTACCGTGTAGATGAGGCTCTCTTCTAGGATCTGACCGGTTATAGAATTGTATTGCATGGGGAGAAGAATGGGTGTCTTGGATAAGGGAACCACTGTACATCTGGAAATGGATGTTGTATTCTAGAGATGGCCATACACTTGTCAGTAATTCTACATAAAGACTAATTCTTCGCGGACCCGGATCGATCCCTGATACACGAAGGGGTAGTGATGGACAATGCAAAAACGGATCTCCCGCTACACAGAGAACTTTGCACACAAAACGAAGGGAGATGCGCATTGCCTACTGCCTGCTCCTTCACCCTATAAGTGTCCCCCCCCCCCCAGGTAGCCTGAGGGGGTATCAGCCAGGGCGGCTGGGAGGGGGCGGACCCCCCCCTCCCTCAACTGGGTCCCCCCTGTCCCTGCTCCCTCTCCAGCTATGTGCGGCAAAAGTAATATAAGCGAGCGGGGAAGCACTTTACTTCCTATGCGCCCGTGACTTCCTGCAATGCCGCCCTCTAGTGGGCGACCTCCACCAACACCCTCCCTGCTGCTGTGCCTGCTGCCACCCGTCCTGGCTGCTACCCCCTCAGCCAACTGCGGGTTACGTTATGCAACCGGGTGTGGACTGACCCTTATTTTACAGTATTCAAAAATGAAGCTTTATTTCATGATGTAATAACCCTTGGATGGTAATGTTTTCCTCAAACATTTTATTTAAAAAATACTTTTTTTTTTTTTTTTTTCATTGATTTCTATCCACCCTGCCACAAACTATTCCCAAACAATCGATTTCTGGCTGGAATCAGTTGATCGCACAAGATGGAAGATGTATAGGGATTTAGTCAAGCAGATCCTGCTCTGATAATGATCTGAGAGGGCTCTATCTGATGGCCACAATGACCAGTGTATGGACAATTTCACGGTTTTTCCCACATAAAACCTGCTGCAATGTGAATGCGATTTTCTCCATCTCTTTTCTAGCCACAATTTTCAACGGGAGATAAAAATTATAGGTCTGCATAGGGTTTGCGATTGGCTGAAAATTGCAGCACACCTACGGAAAAGGGGCACTGCTTTGGTAATTGCAGTGCCTTTAGCGATGAGCAAAATCTAAAATCGAAAACGCTGACGCCAGTGTTTTTGGCTGAACACACACACACACGCGCGCACACGCACTTCCTGACTTCAATGTATGTATTCTCAAAAGCGCTTGGGAAATTGCTATACCAAGCGCTTTTTCAAGCATCTTGTGATTTCCCTATACTTGCCATTTATTTCTTGTATTTATAAAGCGCCAACATATTACGCAGCCATTATAGGTAAATCGCCCCAAAATGGTACAGGCAGTGCTTTGGTGAGCGGATTGTAATTGAACCGCTCAGATTGGAACACTCTCAGGCTAGATTCACAGTGGGACGTTGCGTTTTGATGCCACGTTAAAGGCGCACCGCAAGCTTGCAACGCGCCCAAAAAGTGGCAACGCAGCTTTACCGTCGCATACAGCAGATACAGTAAAAAATACAGGCAATGAAAAGTATGCTTCCAAGTCATTACTGAGCATGTGCAAACAGTCCAACGCAGCTAATAACGTGTATAACGCACTGCATGCAGCACTTTTACTTAAAGGGGTTCTTTCGCGAAAAAAGTAGGCAGTTAAAAATGTGACAGATGACAGGTTTTGAGCCAGTCCATCTTTTTAAGGGGGATTCTCAGGGCTTTCTTTGTTTTCAACAGCATTTCCTGAACAACAGTTTAACTGCCAAAATAGCAAGATACCAGCCGGCCTCCCTAATCACTTGCACACTATTATGTCAGTTAGATTTTGCAACTGTTGTTCAGAAAATGCTGTTGAAAACAAAGAAACCCCCGAGAATCCCCCTTAAAAAGATGGACTGGCCCAAAACCTGTCATCTGTCACATTTTTTAACTGCCTACTTTTTTCGCGAAAGAACTCCTTTAACGTGCAGCGTTAGACACCAACGCAACGTGTGCACTGTGAACAGGGCATTGATTTTTCATTGCAGTGAGTTATACTGCGTTAAATGCTGTTTTAACGCTCGACTTTAACGTCCCACTGTGAACTTAGCCTAATAGGGAATCATTGCACAAGTGCTTTTAGGGCAATTTTTCAAAACCGCTGGTGCTTAAAAAAAAAATCCTGACAGCGCCCTTAGTGTGAACAAACCCTTAGGCTGCTTACACACCAAGACGTTACAGGCGCACGTTAGTGCGCCTGTAACGCTCCCCCAACGCACAGCAATGTAACACAAGTGGGCTGTTCACACAGCCCACGTTGCGTTACATGTAACGCTGCACGTTCTGCGCAAAGTGCAGCATGCTACGGCGTTGGAGCGGCTATAGCCGCGTTAGACTGTTTGCACATGCGCAGTGGGGGGCGGAGAGGAGGCGGGGAGAGCCAGCTACAGTAGCTGCGCACATGGCTACTTAATATTCACTGCACTGGCGGGCGCTGATTGGCCGGCGGGACCACGTGATGCGGAGTGTCTCGCTCCGCATCACGTGGTCCCGCTGGCCAATCAGCGACACTCTGGGAGACATTATAGGAATCGAGCCGCCTAACGCAGCTCACTCTACCGTCGGCTCTTGCAGCACCATACATTGTGTTAGGTGCACGTTATGCGACCTTAACGTGGCACCTAATGCAACGTCTTGGTGTGCAAGAAGCCTTAGACTAGGTTCACAGTAGTCAGTTACATAATGCACACGTTATGACTGTTAACAGCAATGGAGGTTGGAAGATTCAAAGGTTTATGACCAAAAGCAGCACCACTCCTATTAGTCTCAATTCAAATAAAGTTTATTTAATATAGCTTCAAAACACACCATCAGTAAAAACATCTAAAAGTACAAAGGACACCTCATGTAATAAATAACAGTTCATGATCATAGTAGGTCACCTGAAAAAATATATAAGTGGTAATTAGTAAAAAAAATTCACCTGGATAGCTCAATATCAGAGCTACCACAGGGATAGAACCCGGGTTCTGAAAGTCAGCTCTCAATAAAGTGCATATTGTGATAACCCATAACTGAGTAGAACAACAAACAATAAATAGCAAAAAACAGTGATAAGTACAATAAAGTGTCAACGTGCTAGAATAAATAAGCCCCCAATAAGGGGATAGGGAGACCTGAGTGATTGATGCTGAGAACAACGCAGCAATTAGTGACAGATGGAGCAGGCTTACGTGACCCAGGATGGAGTATAACAACGAGGTGTCCGAGGAGGAGGAGAGGCCCCCGGTAGACTGCTCTACCGGTATCGCGGCAGTCACGCCGCTTTGTCAAGAGTGGGGGGTCCTGATATTGAGCTATCCAGGTGAATTTTTTTTACTAATTACCACTTATATATTTTTTCAGGTGACCTACTATGATCATGAACTGTTATTTATTACATGAGGTGTCCTTTGTACTTTTAGATGTTTTTACTGATGGTGTGTTTTGAAGCTATATTAAATAAACTTTATTTGAATTGAGACTAATAGGAGTGGTGCTGCTTTTGGTCATAAACCTTTGAATCTTCCTACTTGCAGTGACTGAGCACACTCCTACTTCAACATGCGTGCATGAACCTTCTTTATTGCATAGCAATGGAGGTTGGACATAGACTTTAATACAAAGCCGGCATGCAGCGAATTAGAATATGCTCAGTTACAAGGCAGTATTGAGAACAGCCCCATGGGCAGTAAGTTGTCATGCAGAATTATTGTGCAACGCAACTGACCACTGTGAACAGGGCCTTAGAGAATGATCACCTGGTATGCTAGAGCGTTTCCATTTTTATAGCTTATTTTTGGAATTTTAGTGGTATCTCTTGTCACACCATTGCTATTAATTCAGTCTATAATTATTTATTTATGTATTTTTGCCTCACAGGGGTCTGACAATAAATGGCAGTTCTGTAGCTTGGAATGAAAGTGCACACTGCAAACTGTTGGAAGGACTGGTTCCTGACCAGACACAGCTGTGCAGAAGAAACATGGAACTTATGCAGAGTGTGGTTGCAGCAGCAAAAAGGACCAAACTAACCTGCCAGATGGCCTTCTCTGACATGCGGTGGAATTGCTCATCCATTGAACTAGCCCCTCACTTCACACCAGACTTGGTAAAAGGTAATGTGGCTTTCATCACTAGCCTGCATCACTCTTGCCTTATTTACATGAAATTGTTTGTTCTATAAAGTCCTGATACATAGCTGAATGGATTCATCTAAAACACCAGTTTCAGGCCTCATTCACATCTAAAATCGCAAGCGTTTAGCAATTTTATGTGCCTGCGCTGGAAAATAGGGCAAAAACGCCCCTAGTATGAACGAGCCCTTAGAGCAGGTGCAGAGATGAGCAACTAAATTGATACGTGGGATGGAAGGTCTCACCAAGAAATGTTAGCTAAACTGGATTTATTTAGTCTAGAGAAAAGACTCCTTAGAGGGGATCTAATTAACATTTATAAATGCATCAGAGGGCAATATAAAAGCTTGGCAGATGAGATTTCCTTCCCTAGGCCTTCACAGGGGACTAGAGGACATGATATGCACATGGAGGAAAAAACGTTTTAGCCATTTATTTAGGAAAGGGTTCTTTACAGTAAGGGCTCTTTCACGCCAGAGCCCTTTTTCCTGCTTTTCAACGCAAAGGCAATTCTTTGCGTTAACCAAGGTAAAATGAAAGTCCATAGACTTTCACACCCGACGCTGCGTTGCGGTTCGGCGCACCCGGGAGCATTGAAACGCCGGGAACTGGTGTTTTCCTGTCAGGTTCAATTTATAGTTACCGCCGCTGATTGCGTCGCACCGCAGATTCCCAACGACACGCCGCAGGCTATTCAACGCGTGCAGGAGAACGGCTCCTGCACACGTTGTCTAATGTGAAAGAGCCCTAAGAGTGATTAAGATGTGGAATGCATTTTAAACAGGAAGTAGTTATGGCACATTCTATATCTGCATTTAAAAGGGGCTTAGATGCTTTCCTTGCATTGAAAAACATCCATGGCTATAATTACTAGGTAATGCCCAGTGCTGTTGATCCAGGAATTTTTCCCTTTTGGGGCTAATTGGACCATGCCTTGTAAGGGTTTTTCTCCTTCCTTTGGAACAATGGGGATATGTGAGGGAACAGGCTGGTGTTGTGCTTTGTTTTCTGGTTGAACTCAATGGACGTATATATTTTGTTTTGTTTTTTCAACCCAAATAACCAGGTCTGTGGAGCCAGTACAAAAAATACTCAGAGGCCTGGTGCACACCAAAAACCGCTAGCAGATCCGCAAAATGCTATCAGATTTTGAAACGCTTTTTCTTTTCTGTAGCGTTTCAGCTAGCATTTTGCGTTTTTGGTGTAGTAGATTTCATGTATTGTTACAGTAAAGCTGTTACTGAACAGCTACTGTAACAAAAACTGCCTGGCAAACCGCTCTGAAGTGCCGTTTTTCAGAGCGGTTTGCGTTTTTCCTATACTTAAAGAGACTCCGTAACAAAAATTGCATCCTGTTTTTTTATCATCCTACAAGTTCCAAAAGCTATTCTAATGTGTTCTGGCTTACTGCAGCACGTTCTACTATCACCATCTCTGTAATAAATCAACTTATCTCTCTTGTCAGACTTGTCAGCCTGTGTCTGGAAGGCTGCCAAGTTCTTCAGTGTTGTGGTTCTGTGATGCATCTCCCCCCTCCAGGCCCCTCTCTGCACACTGCCTGTGTATTATTTAGATTAGGGCAGCTTCTCTCTTCTCTCTTACAAGCTGGATAAATCCTCTGAGCTGGCTGGGCTTTCACATACTGAGGAATTACATACAGGCAGAGCTGTCTGCACTCTGCAGGAAGAAACAGCCTGACACTTCAGTGGAAGATAGCTGCAGGGGGAAAGAAACACACAAATGATCTCTTGAGATTCAAAAGGAAGAGTGTATACAGCCTGCTTGTGTATGAATGTATTTTCTATGTGTGGACATACTGTACATCAACCTACTTCCTGTTTTGGTGGCCATTTTGTTTGTTTATAAACAAACTTTTAAAAACTGTTTTTAACCACTTTTAATGCGGCGAAATTGTGACAGAGGGTAATAGGAGATGTCCCCTAACGCACTGGTATGTTTACTTTTGTGCGATTTTATCAATACAGATTCTCTTTAAAGAGAAAAATCGCACAAAAGTAAACATACCAGTGTGTTAGGGGACATCTCCTATTACCCTCTGTCACAATTTCACCGCTCCCCGCCGCATTAAAAGTAGTCAAAAACAGTTTTAAAAAGTTTGTTTATAAACAAACAAAATGGCCACCAAAACAGGAAGTAGGTTGATGTACAGCATGTCCACACATAGAAAATACATCCATACACAAGCAGGCTGTATACAGCCTTACTTCTGAATCTCAAGAGATCACTTGTGTGTGTTTACCTTCTGTCCCCAGCTTCTCTCATGCACTGAACATTACAGGCTTCCTGCAGACAGCTCTGCCTATGTCGTTAATTCCTCAGTATGTGACAGACCAGCTCCTTTCACAGCCTCCAGAGGCGGATTTTTATCCAGCTCTCTTCTATCACTGATAAGATAGCAGAGAAGCTGCTGGCTTATGTAAATAAAACACACACTGGAGTGTGCATAGAGGAACAGTTGAACACTGAAGAACTTGGCAGCCTTCCAGACACAGGCCGACAAGTCTGACAGGGGAAAGATACATTGATTTATTACAGAGATGGTTATAGTAGAAAGAGCTGCAGTAAGCCAGAACACATTAGAATAGGTTTAGGAACTTGTAGGATGGTAGAAAAAACGTTGTAATTTTTGTTACAGAGTCACTTTAACATTGAGGCAGAAACGCATCCGCAATCCAAAATCTGCAGCAGCCCGGGAGTATGCGTTTCTGCAAAACTCCTCCCGCTCTGGTGTGCACCAGCCCATTGAAATACATTACCCTAGCGGATTGGCACCTGCAAGCGGATTGCGAACCGCTCTGGTGTGCACTAAGCCAGACTCCTCATTTTATGAAACCTCCGACTCTAGGTACCCAAAATTGCTCCAACTCCTAGAGTCCGACTCCTAAGGGCCTGTTCACACTATATGCGTTCCTAGCAGTTTTCAGGGAACGCGTACTGGAACAAAAAACGCATAGAAACGGCTCCTAATGCTTTTGAATGGGCTAGTTCACATGTATGCGTATGAGACGCATACGTTTCTCATCCGCATTGCTGCACGCAGTTCTGTGCGATACGCATAGAAACGGACGCAATGAAAGTCTATGGACGCGTATCAAAAACGCGTACTATTGCGTTTTTAGCGTCCGTTTTCCTCTGCGGTTCCCATAATTCATTTTTTTCCCCTGGGTCACGTGTTTGTGCAAAACGCAATAGAAAACGCATTCAAACGCAAGAAAAACGCATGCGTTTTTCAACTTGCGTTTCTTTGAATTTATACGCGTTCTACAAACGCAGCAAGTATGAACAGGCCCTTAGTCTAATTTTTACAAAGGCTATGGATTTGGTTAAAAAATCATGACTCTTCAGTTTACTGAAACCTCTGACTGCAGGTACCCAAAAAATTGTTTCTGCTCCGACTCCACAGCCCTGCAAATAAACATGTAACTACTTTCACGCTATACATGTTATATTGTCCGTTGTGAATGGAACATAATGCAGTGTGAAAAAAGCTTTAAAGGATACCTGAGGTGACATGTGATATGAGATAAACGTGTATGTACAGTTCCTAGCACACAAATGACTATGCTGCCTGAAAGGGTTAAATATCAGGTATGTCAGTGGCTGACTCAAGGTGCGTACACACATGCGACTATAGTCGTTTGAAACGATCGTTCCCCGATCATTTCAAACGACGATCGTTTGAAAAAAAGCAGCCAACGACCATGAAGTCTAACGACGGACGAGCTAGATCGTTCAAAACGAATGATCTAGCTTGGTGGATTTTTCCCAACGACTATCATTTGCAAAAGTAGTACATCGTTGTAAACGATCGTTCGTACTAGGCTTGACATGCACATTTCACTATTTCTCCATGGAACTTTTCATTTATGCGCAATAGTTGCTTTTACGTGATGTAACGTTCGTTCTAACGATCAGATCGTTACACACCTTTTAAAACTTTACTTAGGTCGTTCTTTCATCAATTAAAAGTTCGTTCGTCGTTGACAACGAACGATCGTTGTCGTCGCATGTGTATACGTAGCATCAGTCCTCATCAGTCTCGACTCAGGCTGGAAGTGATTAGTGTGACCCTCACTGATGAGAAATTCAACTATAAAACACTTTCCTAGCATAAAATGAGAGCAGGAAAGAGAAAGGGGTTAATAGTTCCTAGATTTTAAGCTCTGGCATACTTTCAATGAATGTGTCATTGAGCAAAAACAACAAAACAGTTTAAACTTAAGTAGATTTAAACATAAAATAACACTCTGGAATATCTTAAAAGTCATTTTTAGGAGAAGGAAGATAGATGCAATCGTTTATTTCATTAGTTTTTCGCCTCGGGTGTCCTTTTTAAAGGGAAGGTTCAGGGACAATAAAAAAATAAAATAAAATAAAATAAAAATCCAAATCCACTTACCTGGGGCTTCCTCCAGCCCGTGGCAGGCAGGAGGTGCCCTCGGCGCCGCTCCCGGTGTTCTCCGGTGGCCGACCTGGCCAGGCCGGCGGCCAGGTCGGGCTTCTTCTGCGCTCCATTATGCGTTTCACGCCGGCGCGCTGACGTCATTGGACGTCCTCCGGGCTGTACTGCGCAGCACCTCCTGCCTGCCACGGGCTGGTAAGTGGATTTGGATTTTATTTTTATTTTTTTTATTGTCCCTGAACCTTCCCTTTAAGGGTATGTTAAGTTACTTACAGCATATGGGCTTCTTCCATCCCCTGAAGTCTTACTGTTCCCTTGATGTTCCGTGCTGCTCCATTGCCCTGGTGTCCCTTTTTCATAAGCTGCACGACTCGGCAAGTTGCCACTGCTCATGCGTGGTACTGACTCTGCGCCTACTCGATCGCATGTGCCGTAAAAAATGTACCTACTGCTCATAAGCAGTATGCTGCTAGCGACAGGGCTGTGATGAGGAGGCACGGGGCCATGCATGCAGCATTGAGGGTGACATCAAGGGAACCCAGCAGCATGGGATGACGGCGAGGGACCAGGAAGACTTTAGGGGGCTGGAAGAAGCCCCAGGTATGTAACTACGCACTAAAATTTTCACCCCAAATTTCCTTTAAAGCGGGTCCGAGATGAAAAAATGTACTATAGCAAAAAACTTGTCTATGTAGATGGTTTACACAGTAAATCCAGCTGCAAACAGCTTCAACCGTACATGACTTCTTCTTGTGATACATTGACTGTGGTCATGTTTTGCTTATCATCACACACAGGCAAAGCTGCTCTGTATCTCCACCCCTCAGCCTGTGAACTTCATTCTCCTCTCCACCCCCACCCCCTTGCATCTGAAAGCAGTGTGCAGAGTATATAGTATAGTTGCCCCTAGTATAGATAATATAGTTTCCCAAGTCAGTATAGCTAGTATAGTTTCCCCCCAGTATAGATCGTATAGTTGCCCCAGTCTGTAGAGGTAGTATGGTGTGGTTTCCCCCCCCCCTTCCCGGGGGGCCACCGATCGTCTTACCTTCGGCCACTTCACCTGTAACTGTCTGCCTCTGCTACTCTGACCACATGTCAGAGTGACCCGCTGCGCCGCTATGACATGACAGCAGGTCGCCTATCAGCGCGCATACAGGAAGACTGCCTGTATACGTGCTAATAGACGACCCGCTGTCCTGTCATAGTGGCGCACCGGGTCTGACAGTGACATGCGGTCTAAGTAGAGGAGGCAGAGGGCGACAGTTACAGGAGAATCTGCCGCCCACCTAGATGCCAGTGTACGCTGCCCATGGCCCCCTCCTCGCACATCTGCTTCCTGCCTCCGTTCCAGCCCCACTGTCTGCCTCCAATCAGCACACAGTGGGGCAGGCAAATGTAAGTGAGACGATCCTCCTCGCCAGTCTCCGCTCCCATGAGTAATTGCAGCATGGGACTGAACGCCGAGTCATTGGGGGCGGGGCTCCTATAGGTGTTTTTTTTGTTTGTTTTTTTTTTTTCTTTTTTTTTTTTTTTTTTTTTAGATGTATAATCTATTAGTGTAATAAAAATAAGCATTTGGGGGGAAGAATGCCCCAGAAACTATATGTAAGGGGCACAACAATTTGCCACAAAAGTTTGCCTCGAATCCACTTTAAAGTGAATGTAATTAAAAACTTTCTTTTTGGCTGGGGTCTCGCTTGTCTGTGGAAAACCGGAGTTTTCTGCAGTTTGCGACTTTGGCTTTGTGTTTTGGGTTTTTTTTGCTTAATGATCTCCCCTCTTCAATAGAGAGAAATATAGTATCTTTATTTTGTAAAAAAAGGCATTCAAAACGCTTCTATTTTTTCCCCACCCCCATATGAAAGCATTGTAGGGAAACTGCATGCAATTTGCATACACTAAGTGGGAAGATCCATGTTGAGCTTTTTTTTTTTTTTTTTTTTTTTTTTTTTTAACGTTCTGTTAATGTCATGATGCATGACAGCCAGGCAACAGGTCAGGGTTCCTTTAAAACACTGGGTACAAGGAAGGAGATCGGGGGGCTTTACACTTGGGGGGGGGGGGGGGGGGAGGGGGAGTCTGTCAAAATCAAACACTGGCATTACGGCATGCACCCAATCGAGCCCCTGCAACCAAGATTTATTTATTTAATTTTTTTTCCCTAAACCATTCCCAATTGATGTATTCAATTTCGGATGTAAATTGATTTAAAGATTAATTTGGCGGCCACATTGTGGGACAGATTCTCTTCTGATTCTATAAAATTACTGCATACAAGGTGCAATAATCAAAGTTCTGGAGCACTTAAATGGTAATACTGGATTCAAGGGGTCTAGACTCGGTCCTCCCTTTCAATGTACCCCTTCAATGTAATATAGCTCAGGACTGGCGAAACCAAAGTGTATAAAGCTTTTAATTGGATCAATACATAAAGTAAAGACATAGCCCTTCAGGCAGCAACAGATTGGTGTTTCGGGATGTTGCCCCATTGTCAAGCTGCAGCTTTATGCAGTTTGGTTAAAAGGAAACTGAAGTGAGAAGTATATGGAAGCTACCATATTTATTTCCTTTTAAACCATACCAGTTGCCTGGCAGCCCTGCTGATCTATTCAACTGCAGTTGTGTCTGAATAACACCTGAAACAAGCATGCAGCTAATCTTGTAAGATCTGACAATGTCTGCTGCATGCTTGTTCAGGGTCTGTGTCTAAAAGTCTCAGAGGCTGAAGATCTGCAGGATAGGCAACTAGTACTGCTTAAAAGGAAATCCTGTATATTTTTTTTTTTTTTTTGGACTATAAGGCCCAGTGCACACCAAAAACCTCTAGCAGATTCTTGGCATGTTTAGAGAGGGTTTTCTAAACATGCCTAGCGTTTTTTTTTTTTTGTTGTTTGAGCGTTTTTGTGTAGCAGATATCAAATATTGTTACAGTAAAGCTGTTACTGAACAGCTTCTGTAACAAAACCGCCTGGAAAACAACTCTGATCTAGCGCTTTTCAGAGCAGTTTTCCACTTTCCCATACTTTAACATTGAGGCAGAAATGCCTCAGAAATCTAAAAAATGCTGCAGCCCCTGAGTTAGCGTTTGTGGAAAAAACAAACTGCTCTGGTGTGTACAAGCCCATTGAAATACATTAGCCAAGCGGTTTTCTATCCCTAAGCGTTTTTAAAAACGTTATAGAACCGCTCTGGTGTGCACCAGCCCATAGACTCACTCTTTCTCCCCCAAAAGTGTGTGTGTGGGGAGATGGAAGTCACTGCGTCTTATAGTCCAAATGCAGGAACTTCCTGAACACCTGCCAATACGAACCTCCAACCCGCCGCAATGTTGGGGACTCCCTGTACTGTGCTCATGCAGAGGACACAAGGGAACACACAGGGGCATAGAGGTGGACACATGGACACAGGGAGACACGAGGTACAAGGGGCATGAGGTACAAAAGGGGCATTAGCCACAAGATGCCCCTTCACCATGGATGCATCAGGTTTAGTGTATATATTTTTTTTCCCCCTAGTTTATGGTTGCATAAACACTTTTTTTTTCCATCCCTAGGAACTCGAGAGTCGGCCTTCGTTTATGCATTAGCTTCTGCGACTATAAGTCATACCATTGCTCGGGCCTGTGCTTCAGGAGAATTACCCACGTGTTCTTGTGGTGCTACACCAGCTGAAGTACCCGGACCAAGCTTTCGATGGGGAGGATGTGGCGACAACCTGCGTTATGGCCTCCAAATGGGATCTGCTTTTGTTGATGCCCCAATGAAGTCAAGCAAGTCCGGGAACCAAGCAACCAAACTCATGAACCTGCACAATAATGCTGTTGGTAGACAGGTAATGTTCCTTTCACTGTACAACTTTTTTTGTTGTTTTTTTTGTGGCCCTCAGCAGAATGGCTTTGAATCTTTCAATGCAGGGGAAAATAAGCCATGCAGAACTCTGCAATCCCTAAACAGCACTTTTTTGAGACTGTCAGTGACCTGGGCACGGGTAGCTGCAGACAGTGCATTCACTGCCTCCCAGTTGCTCCCATGCACCAGCCAGGAGCTGGCTAGCTCTCAAAATAAGCAGTGGAGAGGCATCCTTTGTATGGAGTCATATCTCAGTGTGGCTGCAGTTGCACCTAGATGTGGCATGAGGCAGTTTTTTGCTGTTGGGTAACTGTACAGTGTGTCAAATTGTTGCCATTTGGCTGCATTGAATTGTGGCCAGCAGATGTGCCACAGTGTGTTTAAATAATCTTGGGTGACGCAGAGCAGTGTAGTCCTGGAACCCACTAGGATTGCTTTTCTGAGCGCATTGTGATTTGAAATGCTCTTCCTAATGTTATCCTATATGTGATCCTACTTGAGGGATGTGATTTTTATAAAAATCCCCCATAGGATTGCATTAGCAAGAGCTTTTTCAAATCCACTAGTGCTTAGAAAAGGCTTCTAGTGGGTTTGAGTTTTTAGAGTCCTTCCTTATTGTGCACGTTTTATTACTCAGATACCAGCTGCACTGCAGCCCAAGATAAGGTACCATAGAAATCTTATTACATTGTGTTGGGATGCAATGATATTGTCTGTTGTGATGGAATGTAATGGCTTCAGTGTGAAAGACCCTAAGGGCCCTTTTACTCTTAACCTCCCTGGCGTTCTATTAAGATTGCCAGGGCGGCTGCGTGAGGGTTTTTTTTTTTTTTTTTTAATAAAATAAACGATTACATGCAGCCAACTGAAAGTTGGCTGCATGAAAGCCCACTAGAGGGCGCACCTGTAGCGTACATCCGATCGCCTCCGGCGATCAGAAGTAACAAGGAAGGCCGCAATGAGCAGCCTTCCTTGTTTCGCTTTCCTCGTCGCCATGGCGACGAGCGGAGTGACGTCAGCTGACGTCTGCCGCCTCCGATCCAGCCCTTAGCGCTGGCCGGAACTGTTTGTTCCGGCTGCGCTGGGTTTGGGCGGCTGGGGGGACCCTCTTTCGCCTCTGCACGCGGCGGATCGCCGCGCTGCGGCGGCGATCAGGTAGCAGACGCGGCTGGCAAAGTGCCGGCTGCGTGTGCTGCTTTTTATTTGAAAGAAATCGGCCCAGCAGGGCCTGAGCGGTAGCCTTCGGCGGTGATGGACAAGCTGAGCTCGTCCAGACCGCTAAGGAGGTTAAAGAGAACCAGAGACTAAGCACCCTCATGTATTTTATTACATTTATCAGTGGGAACATGACAGTAAACACCTACCCTGCTTTTAGTTTTATTCTTCTCAGTCTAATCTATCTGTTATCAACTGTGATAAGAATCCACCGACTTCAGTCGAGGTTTGACCTGGAATCATTATAGCTGAGTCACTCTTCTGTGGAGTCTTTTCAAGCCCAAGCCTTCCCCCCCCCCCCCTCCTGGATCAGATTTCATACTCAGAGCTGTTGACATGGGAGGGGCTGCTGCTGCCGAGAAAGAAGCTCTGAAACAGTGTATCTCTGTGCAGTGTGCAGCCTGTCATTATCTACTGTATGCAGTTTCATTTCTATGAGACACTTCCTACAGGCAGCCACACAGCATACCAGAATAATAGTTGAAAGCAGACAGATGAAAGGCTGCAGCAGCCCTGCTTGTCTATAGTCTCATAGAAGCTAGACAGCACATCCAGAACAACTTAAAACACGGAAGCAGAACAGGTATGAGCCGGCGGCCATATTGGATATTTCCTGGAGCAATAATGGATAAAAAAAACACTCAAAAAGGCACACCAGAGTGGCGAAATTATCAGGTAGAGCATTTATTCTTTACAAGCTATCAACTGATATGTTTATTTTGTGTGAATCGTTAATCTCTGGTTCCCTTTAATCAGTTGCTCTCAGTTAAAACGGAAAGAAAACTGATTTTCAAAGTAAGTCCCATGTTTTCCTATTGCACCTTTCACACTTAATGCATTTTAACTGAAATCTTTTTCCCAATGCACTGCTATGGAAAAAACTCGTACTAACGCACACCAACTGATTAAGTGTTAAAGGGGTCTAAGTGGAACCTTACGTTTCTGATAAACGCAATGCAAGTAGTGCATAGTTAAACTTAAGTCTGAAGGTTGATGGTTTACCAAAGGTTTTTTTGGGGGGAGGGGGGGGTTACTGGTCTTAACCACTTAAGGACCGCCCCTAGCCGATGGGCGGCGGCAAAGGCTGGGCCAAAAAAACGCAATACGCCCCCCATCGGCAGGGGCAGCGGCGGGCGTGGTTATGCGGCGATCGCGTCATTCGTGACGCGATCAGCCGCCGGTGACAGGCTCCGTCCCCCTCGCGCTGTAACCCGCCGGCCGTTCGGAAGGGTTACTAGCTGCCCGATCGCCGCTGACAAAGCGTATAATGTATACAAAACCTATTATACAGGCTTCCTCCTGCCCTGGTGGTCCCAGTGTCTGAGGGACCACCAGGGCAGGCTGCAGCCACCCTAGTCTGCCCCCAAGCACACTGACCCCCCCCCCCTTCCCTTTGATCGCCCACAGCACCCCTCAGACCCTCCCTGCCCACCCCCCAGACCACTGTTTGCACCCAATCACCCCCTAATCACCCATCAATCACTCCCTGTCACTATCTGTCAACGCTATTTTTTTTCTATGCCCTAAACTGCCCCCTGCTCCCCCCCTGTAATAACCCACTGATCACCTGTTAATCACCCCCTGTCACTGCCACCCATCAATCAGCCCCTAACCTGCCCCTTGCGGGTAATCTGATCACCCACCCACACCATCAGATCGCCCGCAGATCCGACGTCAGATCACCTCCCAAGTGCATTGTTTACATCTGTTCTCTCCTCTAAACACCTATAAAAATGAAAAATAACTCGGTCCCTCTTGGGTATCAAAAGTAGAAAATAGACTTTATTTAGGGCTGGCATATGTGTGGCAGAACACCTTAAAAACAATTAAAATTAGCCATTTGGAGCGCAACACAACAACCACTCACCATGCATGCATTACCACTCATTCACCCCTTCTGGTACCGGTACCAATATCACTATCTTCAGAGAGGGAAAGGATTGCAGCAGCAGTAAGCGTGATTGTTAGTCTTCAGCTTGCAAGCACATAACAAAACTTTTAAGCCGGCATTTTAGGATCTCACCACACGTGTGTACTTCCGTCCAGTCGTCCAGTACTCCGGACTGCTCCGAACAGGTCCCCCACAGATATCAGGGTCAGCAGTACTCAGCCGGGAAGCCTCCGTGGTTAGTAGTCGGCAAGTCAGCTCAACCCATTCCGCATACGCTGTAGCGGGGAGCGGACGCCAACCTCCACTCGTTCAGTTAGTGTTGCAGCTGCGTGTATGCACTCAAAGGCTATGGGATTTGCACCCGCCCATCGACGCGTTGCGCCCGCCCCTTTGCGAGCTTTGTCAGGATGTGCGTGGCTGGTGATTGGCTGAACTGCCAGCTTTATTTCTATTGGGCCTGCAGGGCGTGGAGTTCCTTCGTATCTCCTTCCTTCCTCCCCGGACCATTCCCATAGCAACCAATGTCAACAAGACGCGTATACTCGGCACATCTAGCATATTTCTCTTATACCTTCTCAGTGGAAGCATTACTGCCAGAGCCATTACTTAGACCTCTTTTCATATATCTGCGCACATCCCTGTAGCAGTCCTACTAACAGCAGGGATGCACATCTTTCATCCACTTTATCCGATTTAAACCATTAAATTTGTTCTCTTCATTCAATTGCAATACCTCAAGGTGAGTGTATAGTCTTATTACTTTATTGTGGCAAGACGGAGCAAAGTCCAATTCACTATTCATACCATCAGGATTCAGGGCTCCTAGTAAGTAGATCCACCTACTCTCTAATTGTTTCAATCTCCTCAAACGATCTCCCCCCCTCTCCTATCCACTGGTACTTGAACGATTCCAATTGCAGTAAGACCACTTGGATCACCCTTATGTTCAAGGCAGAAATGCTCTGCCACTGCACTCTTATATTCACCATTTTTCTGTAATCCACTGCATATATTAGAAACCTGTTCCATCACCCGGGTCTTTAATTTTCTAGTGGTCAGTCCTACATAAAGTTTTTGGCAAGGGCACTTCAGTCTATAGATTACCCATTCAGTGTTGCAATTTATGAAACTTTTTATTCTCCATTCTCTTCTTTTCAGAGAATCATGAAAAACCTTTGTAGGTGTCATTCTTTCACACGCCACACAGTTACCACACCGATACATTCCAACCACATTGCTCATATTTAGCCTCTCCTCTAAACACCCACTAATTACCCATCAATCAGCCCCTGCCACTGCTACCCATCATATTAGACCCCTATCTGCCCCTAGGGCACCCAATCAACCCCCCACACCATCAGAATGCCCTCAGACCCCAGCCCTGATCACCTCGCCAGTGCATTGCTTGCATCTATTTCCCACCTCTAATCGCACCTCGAGACACCCATCAATCACCACCTGTCACCCCCCCCCTCCCCCCCAGCACACCTACCCATCAGATCAGGCCCTGATTAGCCCCGTGTGGGCTCCTGATCACTCGGCCAAACCCTCAGATCCCCCTCAGAACCCCTTCTGATCACCTCCCCAGTGCATTGATTGCATCTATTTTCCCCTCTAACCATCCCCTGAGACACCCATCAATCACCTCCTGTCATTTTTCACTAGTGACAAAAAATAAAATCTTCTATGAACTCACCATACACCTAACGGAATACTTTGGGGTGTCTTCTTTCTAAAATGGGGTCACTTGTGGGGTTCCTATACTGTCCTGGCACTTTAGGGGCCCTAAACCGTGAGGAGTAGTCTTGAAACGAAATTTCTCAAAATGACCTGTGAAATCCTAAAGGTACTCATTGGACTTTGGGCCCCTTAGCGCAGTTAGGGTGCAAAAAAGTGCCACACATGTGGTATCGCCGTACTCAGGAGAAGTAGTATAATGTGTTTTGGGGTGTATTTTTACACATACCCATGCTGGGTGGGAGAAATCTCTCTGTAAATGGACAATTGTGTGTGAAGAGAAAAAAAATCTAAAAGTTTTATTTACAGAGATATTTCTCCCACCCAGCATGGGTATGTGTAATTATACACCCCAAAACACATTATACTACTTCTCCTGAGTACGGCAATACCACATGTGTGGCACTTTTTTTGCAGCCTAACTGCGCTAAGGGGCCCAAAGTCCAATGAGCACCTTTAGGCTTTACAGGGGTGCTTACAATTGGGCACCCCCAAAATGCCAGGACAGTGAACACACCCCACTAATGACCCCATTTTGGAAAGCAGACACTTCAAGGTATTCAGAGAGGTGCATAGTGAGTCCGTGGCAGATTTCATTTTGTTTTTGTCGCAAGTCAGAAGAAATGGAACTTTTTGTGACCAAAAAAGTGTCATTTTCCGCTAACTTGTGACAAAAAATAAAAACTTCTATGAACTCACCGTGCCTCTCAGTGAATACTTTGGGATGTCTTCTTTCCAAAATGGGGTCATTTGGGGGTATTTATACTATCCTGGAATTTTAGCACCTCATGAAACATGAGAGGTGGTCAAAGTCAGAGATGCTTCAAAATGGGAAAATTCACTTTTGGCACCATAGTTTGTAAACGCTAAGGGCCTGATTCACAAAGCGGTGCTAACAGTTAGCACCCTGGTGAAAAGCCCTTTATCATGCCTAAACCCAGTTTAGGCATGATAAGTTTAGGTGTGATAAGTTTAGGCATGATAAGTTTAAGCGCCAACTGCGTTAGCACCGCAGTGCACAGCTGATCAAAAGTTTTACGCCAGCAAAGTCTGGTGCACTTCGTATAAAGTTTAATGGCGCTGCTTTGCGTGCGGGACTTTGCATGCGATCTAAACTTATCTAAACTTAGCATGCCTAAACTTATCACACCTAAACTGGCTTTTCACCAGAGTGGTGCAATGGTTATCATGCCTAAAGTCTCTAACTGGGTTAGCACCGCTTTGTGAATCGAGCCCTATAACTTTTACCCAAACCAATAAATTTACACTGAATGGATTTTTTTTTTTTTTTTTTTATCAAAGACATGTAGCACAATAAATCTGGACAAAAAATGTATACAGAAATTACACTTTGTTTGAAAAATGTCAGCACAGAGTAAAAAAAATCATTTATTTGACAAAATTCTTTAATTTTTTTTTTTTTTTTGATGAATATAATAACTAAAACTTGCAGCAGCAATCAAATAGTACCAAAAGAAAGCTGTATTAGTGACAAGAAAAGGAGGTAAAATTCATTTAGGTGGTAGGTTGTATGACCGAGCAATAAACCGTAAAAGCTGCAGTGGTCTGAATGGAGATAAAGGCTCTGGTCCTTAAGGGGTAAAAAGACTGGTCCTCAAGTGGTTAATACATCAAAGCTGTATAACATGCATTATAGTGTGTATTGCAATGGACAAAGACAATTTAAAACCTGCATGCAGCGAGTTAGAATAACACAATCCTTTACAATGCAGAGAAGTGAACGGGCCCATAGAGCTGTATGGGCAGTGAGTTGACATGCAGAATTATTCTGCTACACAACTAATGCACTGCGAAAGGACTCTAGCCTCGACAGAGCTCACAAAACCTGTATGTGGGTGTTACTTGAACCTTTTCCAGTGCTGCAAGATCCAGTATAGAGGTGTGCATAAGGGTAATGTCCGCAGTGACCAGGACAATCCAGTTAATTGTACCGTGGCAGGGTTTTGAGCTGTAATATCCTGCAGATGCAATAGATCCGTCCTGGTCTTTGTGCCAGTGGACTTATAAGGTATGCCTCCCCCCCCCCCCCCCCCATTCAAAACAGTTAATATTCTTACATCTGTAGTCATGCATACTGATCTTACATCTGTAGTCGAGTATATTGATGTAGTGGTTATTTGTTTTTATCGTTTGAAGGTGTTGATGGATTCCATGGAGACAAAGTGCAAGTGTCATGGAGTATCTGGGTCTTGCTCTGTGAAGACCTGCTGGAAAGGGCTCCAGGATTTGCCGCATATTGCTGATGAGCTGAAATCAAAATACTTGGCTGCTACCAAAGTAATCCATAGACAAATGGGAAGTCGCAAGCATCTTGTTCATAAGGAGCTTGACATACGCCCTGTAAGAGAATCGGAACTGATATACCTGAATAGTTCTCCTGACTACTGCACCAAAAATCCCAAGCTGGGATCATATGGAACACAAGACAGGTCAGTTACCAGTCTAAAATTTCTCCTAAACAGTAGGAAATAACATGGAGTAGCTAGTTCAAGGTCTGTGGTTCCCCCCCCCCCCCCCCCTAGTCAAAATTGTGTTGCTCCTATTTAGTGTACACAGAAAGTAAGGCTACATATACATCTTAGGTGCAATTTTGTGTTCTAGAGCAGGGGTCCCCAACCACCAGTCCATGGGACATTTGCAGTTGGGCCGCGGGACTGTCCTCTTGCGCCCCCCCCCCCCCTCCTGCCCGATTTCAACCCCCTGCGGCCGCCGCTGCTGTTACCTCAGCCGGCTTCCTGCTTATTACAGCAGCGCTGCTGGGAATCACTTACACGGGTAGGAGAAGGAATATAGACTAAGCGGCCGCCGGCTGGGGGGGGGGGAGATACTAGGGCGCCATACTGGGTGCTATATTAGCCATACTGGGGCACTACCTACACATACTGGGACTATACTGGGGTAACTATACTAGCCATCCTGGGGCAACTATGGTAGCTATGCAATGCCCCCCCCCCCCACTGTCCCCGGGCCGGAAAAGGTTGGGGACCCCTGTTCTAGGGAATAGCCGAAAAAACATGGTCACAAATCTTGTGTGGGGCGGGAATGATATCGCGAAGGACCCCAGCAGTAGTGTCTGAATTGCACTAGAAACAAGCATGCAGCTAATCTTGTCAGATCTGACAATGTCAAACACCTGATTTATAGGATAGACCATAGGGGCCTTTAGTGTCACAGCACCTCTAGATCTCTCTCTTGGAGAGGTATCTATTACCTGGCCATATCGATCACTGTATGGACGCCTTAACCCTACTCTCACACAAAACCCTCCCTCTACCAATACATAACTATTTACCCTTCCTCTACCGATGCCTAACATCCTGGTGTGGCTTAACCTTTATCTCCACCACATACTGTGTTTTCCCGAAAATAAGACACACATAATATATTTTTTGCTTTAAAAGATGTACTAGGGCTTATTTTTAGAGGATGTCTTATTTTTGGGGGAAACACTGGTAGTTTTCCTATGCAAAATGTATATACACAGAGCCTGTGGTTTGCAGATATTGGCTCTCACTTACAAGAAATTGATTCTGCTGATCATGTGGGTAAGAGTCTATTTCTTGCAGGCAGAGAACTCTGTCAGGCTCCCCAGAGCTATGATAGGATGAGCTGTGTGTCCTGGGAAAAGGTGAAGTGCTGCTTATCACGACAGATCAGGAGGGCTGGTTCCAACAAAAACACAAATTTCCTGACCCGCATATACAGGACTGTAAAACTCACATTATACTGCTCTCCTGTATCCAGGCTTTGCTGCGGTCATGCGGGCTGCTCCTAGGGCTTAAATTCGGGGGATGTCTTCTATTTCAAGCAAGAAAAAAACACATAAATCCAGGCACATCGCCTCTAGTTAGGACATTTAAATAAGTAATTTAAGGAAAGGGAAATGCTAAAGCAGGTGTGACCAGAAAAATAGCAAAAATCAGTAACCCTTTGCACGCTCGCATGCAAATGTTCAAACAAATGCATTCACAGATTCGCTCATCCAGGCACTACTGTTATCCCTACAGCTAAATTAAAAGCCGGGGTTTTAGTTCACAAAGGAATGCATTCTTTTACCTCGTTTACCTGGGTACTTCTGCGCAGTGTAGGTGACTAAGCAAAAGACTGCATTTCTTTGTGATCTAAGACCCCCGGCTTTTAATTTGGCTGTAGGGATAACAGTAGTGCCTGGATGAGTGAATCTGTGAATGCATTTGTTTGAACATTTTGCATGCAAGCGTGCAAAGATTTTTTTTTTTTTTTTTTTTTGCATGCTAGGAATTCCTGCTAGGGCTTATTCTCAGGGGATGTCTTACTTTAGGGGAAACACGGTATTAGCGACAATGATTGGAAATATGGGATCCTAGAGGCTCCCAATAAAATAGCAGGCACCAAGGCTACCTCAGTGTTTTTTTTTTTTTTTTTTCTCCAGCTGGGTAGCATGAAATAGTAGCTGGGTGGGGCGAGATGAGAGAATGCAGGGCCGGTGCTTCTGTGTGCAACTCTGCTTTCAGCATAGGAGGAGGTGAGCCGATAACAGCTGGGTGCTCATCATCAAAACTAGCCGGGTGGAGCACCCAGCTAAGATTCTGAGGAGAACACTGTACCTACTGTGCAGATTGCCGTTATAGCTGCCGATGGAATTCTGACTATTCTTGTCACCTATGGCATTCTAACTGACATTCCAACCTGTATAGTCTTCATGTTCTAAGTTAATTTTTTTTCTTTGTTCCTTGCATGGTCCAGCAGGTCAGAGGAAGTGAATTGGTTACGTTCACACACTATGCGTTGCATAACCTCCCTGTTCACACTGGTATTTTAACGCCAAACTGATCCAGTAAAGCGGATCCGGTCTCCGCTTCACCGGATCCGTAGGCTTGGTCCACATTGGCAAATGGATCCATGTAAACTGATCTGATCACTGGTCGATCAGATCACTTTTCACTCCTTTGCCACTCCTGTCTGGTGAGCGGGTGGGGGAGAGAGGGTTTCTTACCAAGGCTCCAGTCTCTTCCGCTTGCGTACCGTGTCACGTGACTACCACAGGAGGAGAATGGTAGTCCCATGACACGACGTCAGACTGAAGCCAGGGTAAGAAACCCTCCCTCCCTCAACCGCCCACTCAGGTACAGTTTAGCATCCCCAGTTCCAACATGTCCCCCCAACCCCAGTGAATTTTGGCCCTTAGAACAGTCTGTTTTTTCACTAGTGTGAAGAAACGTTCCGTTCTCTCATTGCTCCCAATGCAGGGTTTTAGCTTCCTTTTCCGATCCGCTGGGCTCAGCGGTCTGGAAAATGTGGTCCTACAAGAAAGTTGTGGTCCATTCAGCTGAAAGGACGGACTGGATTCCTTCAAACGGACGCATGTGAACGGTTCCATAGGTTAACATTTGGATCCATTTGCTTCCGTTCCATATGTACAGTATATGGTCTGTTCCGGAAATGGACCATTTTTAAACGTAAGTGTGAACTGGGTCTAACTCCGGTACAACACAATGCAAACGCTAAATCTTCTAATAAGCATGTTATTGTCATAGCCTGAAGAATTGATATGCATCTTGCTCTTCTCACACATAATCCAGAAACGCATTGTAGAAACTATATTTGGATAATGTGGTCTGTTACAAAACAGATGCAATGGTATCACATGCACAGTAGAAGTATGGTCATCTGTTCAAAGTTCAAAAGCATTCATAGTATAAGTTAGTTCAGCCACTTGATAACTAAGGATAGCCTTGCTGTTAAATTCTTCCTCCTAATTGCTGTTTTTTCTAATATCTTTTGCAGACTTTGCAACAAAACCTCAGTGGGCAGTGACAGCTGTAATCTGATGTGTTGTGGCCGTGGATACAACGCCTACACAGAAACAATTGTCGAGCGCTGCCAGTGCAAATACTATTGGTGCTGTTATGTCATGTGTAAGAAGTGTGAGCGGACTGTGGAACGATATGTTTGCAAGTAGATCAAGTATAACTTCAGCTGACTACTAAACAATGTACTGTAGTACTTCTAAGTATCTCATGGAAATGCAGGTACTAATTATCCAACTATCCAGAGTGCAGCTGTGTAATCTGGTTACATCCAACGACTCATCTGGCCTGATGCTCTAAAGTGGATGTACCCCAAAAAAACATGAATAAAAATCAGATGTTGACTACAATTCAACTTGCACAGGCTGTGCCACAAAGGCAGCCCCGGCATATCCAACAGAGGGGTTGTTTTTAATATTTTATTTTTTTCTTCCTAGGGGCGCATTACACAATTTGCTAAGTATGGCCGTCTTATTCTCCTTCCCTACAATAAAAGCAGAGGCAAATTTATGCAGCTTGAAAATGAACTAATGAAATGTAGTAGAGGCTGCATTCCATCCATTTTCAAGCTGCATATAGTTACAAAATATATATTGCATAATCTCAGAATTATTGGCATCTGGTTGACGAGCCTTAATTTAATGCTCTAGAGAAGGTGACTCGAGCCAAAGGTCACGGGGTGTGAGGGCTTTGCTTTAAAATTCCACTTGGCATTTGTTTTTTCCTTTCCTTGTGACTATTATTTTTTTGTTTTTTTTTTCAAAGGCAGGTAAAGACATACGGTACATTTGAATGACTTTTGCCAAAAGCTGCCATTTCCTGTCTGTGGGTAGTTTCCCATAAACTGTACTGGAACTTTCTCTGGGAGAATGGCTGCCTCTATCTCGCACTGCTTTGTACATTGTAAATATGTATTATGAAATATTTAGAAAAATGTTTGTACATTTTTAAATTTGTTTGTGTATAAATATTTTATATAAACTGTAATTTATATTTTTTTAAATAAAATCTATTTTTTGCTCATGCAGATATGTTCTATAAACACGGTGCATTTTATCTCAGAGGTTGATAAGCTGGTGTTGCCTGGGAGTTCATAGCAACAGAACTGAGATGAAAGCATGTGCCCATTGGGCTGTCCATCCTTTCATCACTGCTTCTCCTGCACCTGTGGGGGTGCTCTCTGGCAGCTGTAGGGGGGAGGGTTTGGCAGGTGCTTCTTCTAGAGTCTGTTAAGGAGCAGCTGCTGCCATTTAGAATAGGACAAGTAGCTGTGTGTTTGAGATCTTTGGGTGCACCCAGGGAGTTAGTAATCCTCAGAATTCCAACATTTTACTGCCCAAAATACCTGCAGTTTTATTTGGCATTGTGCGGTTCTCTTCCCAGTCCTATAATTACTTTGCTGCTAAGTAGTGTAGTGGGAAAAGCTGAACTTCCTTGCCTCCCTCTGTGCAGAGAATGGGCTTCTAAGAATATCTCACAAATGCTTGCAAACACGAGCACAGCTTTCATGTAAATGGAATTGGAGCCTACAATCCTTACCTCTGATTTATGGCTGTCCTATAACCTCAGGCTGCTCTCAGTGGGGGTCCAGCATTATAAGGACTGGCAGTCCAGATACTGAAGTGGTGTTTTTTTTTTCTTGTTTGTTTTCTACCTTTTGTACAAAAGAATTGAAGTGCCGTTCCCTTTTTGTTACGTGTCTTACCTATATTTTCAACCAGCTAGGATTTTTCACATTTTTTTTTTTTTTTTATTCTGTGCAGCTGAGAAGACAGTACAGTTTGCTGCACTCTGAACTCCTTTTCCCCCAGAAGTCCTTCAGTAATTGGAATTATTAAAGAAAACCTGAACTGAAAATTAAAAGTCAAAATAAGCATACACAACTCATACTTGCCTTCATTGTAGTCTACTCCTCAGTGTCTTTCTCCTGTCCTGCGTCCTGTTTGTTCACTGTGATCAAGGGAATTTTCCGTCCTCCATTTTGAAAATGCCCATTACCCATACCAGCTTTCTGGTCAGCACACAGTTAAACTGTAACATCGCCCACTTGAGCCATAGGGAAACATGGACATTACCTGGTACATCAGTTTTCCTTTCAGCTATAACTGACAGCAACTGACATTTTACTGACAGCAACTGATATATTTCAGATATGACAAAATATTGTCAGAACTGGAAGGGATTATTGTCAGAAGAAAATGGTGAGCTTCTGAGAGGAACTGATGGCAAGGTAACTATGCAATGTTCATTTGAAGTTACCTCGTGTTTATTTTAAATATTTTTACTCAATACAGGTCCTCTTTAAAGGAAACCTTGCGCAACTGTAAAAAAAAAAAAAATCAGATCTACTTACCTGGGGCTTCCTACAGCCCCTGGAAGCTTACGTGTCCCTTGCCGCAGCTCTGCTCCAAAACTCTCCTGGGTCCCCTCCGTAGCAGCTGCGAGCTGGCTAGGTCATCGGCCTCTGAGCGAGCGTGGCTATCATGTGCTTCTGTGCAGAACGCTTCCAGGCTGGGTTGGTGGCTGGGAGCGAAGCTGTGGCGAGGGACATAAAGGCTTCCAGGGGCTGGAGGAAGCCCCAGGTAAGTAGCTATGGTGTGTGTGGCTGTTGAATGGCAGTTTAACTGCCAAAGTAGTAAGCTACCATCCAGCCTCCCTAATCACTTGCTGTTGAAAACAGTTATGGTGGCCATACATGGTACAATTTTTTTTTTTTTTTCATACAATCTTACCATTTCTATGTAGTATAGGGGTAAATTAAGCGAATATACTGAAAGGATAATTTAGGCAGTTCCCTTTATATTACATAGAAATGGTAAGATTGTATGAAAAAATTGTACCATGTATGGCCACCATAATGCTGGGTACACACGTTACATTTTTCCGCTCGATAGATGGATCCGATAGATAATTCACGTCAAGTTCGATATTCCTTTCGATCAATTTTGTGCTCGCTTTCTCATAAAAGTGAATGGAGAAAGATAAGAGAATCAACTGCAGAATTGAGCGGGAAAATTGAGCAGAAAAACGTAACGTGTGTACCCAGCATAACTGACACAATAGTGTGCACGTGGGTAGGGAGGCTGGATGGTATCTTACTATTTTGGCAGTTAAACTGCTGTTCAGTTAATGCTGTTGAAAACAAAACACTGAGTCCCCCATGAGGAGATGGATTGGACCACAACCTGTCGGTTCTGTCAGATTTTAACTGCCTACTTTTTTCGCAGTAGTTATCCTTTTTTAAAGTATTTAAGAAAGATGTGTAGGTATCATAATTTGTCTACCCCACTATTTTAATCTGAGAGGCGATCATTGGCTCAGATGCCCTTATCCTTCCTTCCTTTATTTTCAGGTTATTTAGGTAGGAAAAACGGATACAAATTCTCGAGGTGCACGCTAATAATCAAGCAAGCTCATCACGTGTAACCACCAGTGGTTACTTGTGATTCAAATGAAGATTCATAGCTGCAGGTGCGCGGCGGGGATATAAGGTGTTAATTACCTATAATTCTGCTGTCCGCTTTGTGTTTCAGAGAGGCTGCAAGCATCCTATTGGATGCGTTGCAAGCCTCACTACAAGCACTTCCTGCTTCAAACCGGAAGGAGGAAATGGGTCTCTGGTTCCTATAGAGCCTTAAATTACACACACCTGAATTTAAAATAAACTGAACAACCTTGCTTGCGATGAATGCTAAAACATACCTTTTTAATTTAATATATTAAATGGTGCTTGAGAGGACACTGACAAGTAGAGCTGCTAACATACAAAAATGTAAATGGTGGAGAGCCATGTTTTGTAGTAAATACACCCCCCCTCCCATATACAACCCTTCATGTTTCGAACCCTCAAAAATGGGGTTCTTTGTCAGGGGAACAAAGGGATACATGCCTAGTGGTGTAAAGCGATCTACAAAACAGTACATTCACATATGGTCCCATTTTGGTAAGCTTGTTGGCTCAAGTAGCCTACAGCCTGCTACTTGAGCCGATAGGCTTACTAAAATATGACAATATATGAATGTATGGTTTTAGATAGCCTTGCTCCTTAGCACTAGGCACCTTTTGACACGTATCACTTTGTTCCCCAATGAAGAACCATGTTTTTTGAGGGTTTGAATCATGTGGGCTTGTATATTTGGGGGGAGGGGGGTTGTAATTACACTACGCAGTGAGAGGTTAGCCTTATCCAAATTGAAACTATAGTGGATTAGTCCAAACTAATCTCTCCTCCATGCTGCTTTACTATTTCCATGTTTGAATGTTAGCAGCACTACTTATAAGAGTCCTCAAGTATTAACTTAATTATAAGAAAAAATAATGTTTTAGGCTACTTGCACACCAGGACGTTGCGTTTAGGGGACGTTATAGGGCACATAACGTGCCCCTAACGCAACACCTGGCGGTGTTGGAGCAGGACGCTACCAAGAGCCGCGTTACAAGCAGCTCTTGGTGCGCCTGCTCTGTCGGAGGCACTGCGGAGACCACGTGAGCGGAGCTCTCCGCATCACGTGGTCCCGCCAGCCAATCAGCGGCCGCTCCTGGAAGTAAACACTGCAAGTGTAGTGAATATAAAGTAGCCATGTGCTTGGCTACGTAGCGGCCTCTCCCCGCCTCCTCTCCGCCCCTAAAATAGAAAAAACAACCGTGCTGAGCATGTGCAAACAGTCTAAAGTACTGCATGCAGTACATTGTCTTGACGTGAAGCGTTACTGTGTAACGCAACGTGGGCACTGTGAACAGCCCATTGATTTTTCATTGCTGTGCGGTGGGGGTGAGTTTCAGGCTGCTCTAACGTGCGCCTGTAACGTCCCACTGTGAAAGCAGCCTTAGCCTTCATCACATTCCTCGCATGCAAGGTTATTCAGTTTATTCCTTTAGGGTCTTCTCTCTCCTCTCAATGCAGCGCTAGCTGTCCCGTTTTGAATCCCCACTGCGGGGACTTCGGAAGTCTTCAGGAGCTGAGTTCTTCCAAAGATAGGTGGCTCCTTACTGCGAGGGCGCTCACGCAGGCACACTATGGGAGCACTTGGGCTCCTTAAGCCAGAGTCAGCAGTATTTCACCAAATTAGTTAAATGCTGCTAACGGGGAACCGGTGCTGGAAGGGAACTGGGAAGGCTCTATAGGACCCAGAGCCCTCCCTCTTCTTAGGTAAGTATCTGTTTGTTTTTTTTTGTTTTTTTTTTGTTGTTGTTGTTTTTTACAATGACCTCCAATGGCTTTAAAAATACATCCTGCTCTACTTTTCTACACAACACCTACCCCTTCTTTTTTTTTTTTTTTTTTTTTTTTTTTTATAAAGGTGTAACACCCATGTACAGCAGCGACTCTTATTTGCAGCTTCCCTCTTTCCATGTGGTGGTCCCCATTTGAAGACTTCTTTTTCCATAAGGAGCAACTTCATTTCCATGTCCAGCCAACCCCTGGGTGTCAGCTGTCTTTAACCCAGGCTTCTGTGGGCATTTCTGTGAAATCCAGCGCCCTGATTGTAGTATATCCCCTACAATGTTGCCCCCCCTCACGTTGGCAATATTTTATACTATTTTGTGTTCTCATTGGATTTTAGGTGTTTTGTACTGACCTATATCCACTAGTGCAGCATCATTAGCAATTATTAGGCTCAAATCCCCTATTTGAGTGGCAGGATGTGCAGGCATGCACCAACCCAAATCTGTGATTTACTGTAATGAACATGCTTAGATATTTCTGTTAAAGGACTACTGTATGGGGTTTAGGGGAGAAACAGTTGAACTTACTTGGGGCTTCCAATGGTCCCCCAGATGTCCTGTCCCTGTGCAGCTAGTCTCCAAAGCCCTTAGCCCATCAACCATCCCCCCTCCCGACCCCCCCCCCCACCCAGGTTTTTTTTTTTTTTATCATGGTGTAGAGTGTTGCAGGGAAATAAAAAACAATCCAGCCTAATTAATTGAAGGTTGAATGTTCTGAATACAAAACGGTTACTTTGGCCTAGTGCACACCAGAGCGGTTCGGTCGCGGTTTCAGATCCGATTGCGGATGTGGAAATGCTAGGGTAATGTATTTCAATGGGCTGGTGCACACCAGAGCGGGAGGCGTTTTGCAGAAACGCATACTCCCGGGCTGCTGCAGATTTTGTATTGCGGAAGAGTTTCTGCCTCCAATGTAATCTATAGGAAAAACGCAAACCGCTCTGAAAAACGGCAGTTCAGAGCTGTAACAAACTCCTTCAAAACCGAAGCTGTTCAGTAACAGCATTACTGTAACAATATAAGAAATCTACTACACCAAATACGCTTCCCAAAACCGCAAAATGCTAGGTGAAACGCTACAGAAAAATAAGAAAAAGCGTTTCATAATCTGCTAGCATTTTGCGGATCTGCTAGCGGTTTTTGGTGTGCACCAGGCCTACGGGTGATATATCAATCTCTGTCTGGATCTTAACATTGTCAATGATCTGGACTTCTATAAAGGTAGCCATACACTGGTTGATTTGTCATCAGATCAACCAACAGATCCCTCTCTGATCGAATCTGATCAGAGAGGGATCGTATGGCTGCCTTTACGGCAAACAGATTGTGAATCTATTTCAGCATGAAATAGATTCACCATCTGTGGAGCTGCCGCCGCCCCCTTCCCCCGCATACATTACCTGATCCGGCCTGCGTGACTCTCCCCCGTTCTCCGCTAACTTCTTCTCCGCTGGTCACCGGTCCGGCTGGCTTGCTTCACTGAACTTCCTGCTAGGGGAAGTTTAAATGCTCTACTGTTTAAGGAAAGGTGGGGGGAAAAGGCTGCGCATCCCTAAACACATGTTGCAATTGAATAGTTAATCGCACAGGCATACACCGCCTCTGCCAGACTGGAAAATGCATGCCCTGCATCCAAGACAAGTGCTAACATTTATTAAACTAGGAGGAACTTTAGCTTCCAATATGGTTTGCATGCAAAGTATATTATACTAGACACTTGCGCCACGGTGAGGCAAATCTCCGGGCAAGTGACCTAACCTAAATTTAAAACCTTGGGAGCAGCTAAGCAAAAAAAGATTTGCATCTGAATTGAATGCGAAGTGTGCAGAAAATCTATTTAGGTGCTGCACACTGAGCTGGTGGTCATTTCAGATGCAGCCTTAGTGGTATGCGCTGGCGGTCTCCTCGCTGTTCAACCAAATGTAAGTTACACTTTTTTTGCTTAGCTGCTCCCAAGGTTTTAAATGTAGGTTAGGTCACTTGCCCGGCGGTTTGCCTCACCGTGGCGCAAGTGTCAAGTATAATATACTTTGCATGCAAACCATATTGGAAGCTAAAGTTCCTCCTAGTTTAATAAATGTTAGCACTTGTCTTGGATGCAGGGCATGCATTTTTCAGTCTGGCAGAGGCAGTGTATGCCTGTGCGATTAACCATTCAATTGCAACATGTGATTAGGGATGCGCAGCCTTTCCCCCCCCACCTTTTCTTAATTTTGTAACTATGTAACTGTCAGGTTAGCTGCTCCCAGCCCCTCCTCCTGAGTTTCCTGTTTGCACGATAAGTAGTAGCAGATTTGCATATGATTTGCATCTGAATTGAATGTGAAGTGTGCAGAAAATCTATTTAGGTGCTGCACACTGAGCTGGTGGTCATTTCAGATGCAGCCTTAGTGGTATGCGCTGGCGTTCTCCTCGATGCTCTACTGTTTAAACTTCCTGTCGGGACAGGAAGTTCAGTGAAGCCAAGCCAGCCGGAGCCCAGCGCGGAGAAGAAGACAGCGGAGACCTGGGGAGTCGCGCCGGCGGAGCAGGTAATTTATTGCCGCTAGCGTCGGTCGTCGGGCATTCGAACGCCGCTATCGATACACTCCCGACCCACCGGCAATCAAGCAAAAACTTCGGACAGATCGACGTGAACGATTGATTTCAGATGGAAATCTATCCTTCTGTCAGCATTTGCGCAACGATTTCACAGCAGATTTGATCAGTGATCGAATCTGCTGTATATCGGCGGGAAAATCGTTAGGTGTAAGATGATCATTAAAAAAAAAAAAAGGTGGGGGGAAAGGCTGCGCGTCCCTAAACACATGTTGCAATTGAATGGTTAATTGCACAGGCATACACCGCCTCTGTCAGACTGAAAAATGCATGTCCTGCATCCTAGTATGCGCTGGCATTCTCTTCGCTGTAAGATGATCATTGTTTGTGAGGACCTCTTTATCTGGGGAGTCGTATTTACTACACAATGGCCCTTATTCAATTTACTTTTTATCCTAAGTGATATTTTCACACCTTATCATTAAAATGCCTTTTAAGCCACCAGCAAGAAAGAAAAAATCATTTTAACGGTACTTTTTCATTCACTTTCAGTACTTTTTCAGTTGTAGATGGCAGATTTTAAAATTGACTATGAAATCTGTATCTCCTAGGAGAAAACTTGGAGAGAAATGTAAATTGACTAAGGGCCAATGTGTTTCCAGCAAACTTCCATTTGGTGTACTGTATATTATAGGTACAGACCAACCAGCAAGCTCATGGTGAATCAGAACTCATTGGAGTGTGTGAGGAGCTACAATGGTCCTAAAAGCCCCCTTACTAAAATACTAAGGAAAACAATAGTTTGCTTTCTTAAAACAGAATTTGCGATAATTCAGGTTGGAGTGAGCTTGAGATGTCTCCCAGTGCATCACTGCTGAATATATGCAAATTAACCATTGTTGCCTTTAGAAGCTAAACACACCTACAAGTCCTACTGCATAGAGCCAAATTGATCAATGCCATGCACTGATGAGGATCAAACAATCCGAAACAGTCTGTATGCATGTTGGATTATTATGATTCTGTACAAATTAACCACTTGAGTACCAGCACCCTCTGCCCCCTTAAGGATCAGAGGGTGCTGGTACAGTAAACCGCCACTTCCCGACGAATCGCTGCTTAAATCTGCCGCTCCCGCTGGTCACGTAGCTCTGTCCCCGCCGCAGGCTGCTCTCTACTGTCGCTATGACGGAAGAGCGCTGTGCGCCGATCAGGAGCCGCTTTCATTGGCTCCTGACCCTGTCACTCCATGTAAGCCAATGGGAACGGCTTACATGAAGGACAGGGCCAGGAGCCAATGAAAACGGCTTGTGCCTGGCTCACAGTGCTCTGCCGTCATAGAGGCGGCAGGGCAGCTGATTGCGGCGGAGACAGAGCGGACAGCGCGGCGGGGGCGCGTGGTGAATGGGACGTAGAGTTTACGTCCGGTCAGAACCGCAGCGCCCCCTGCCCGCCGTAGACTTCAACTACGCCGGTCCGCAGGTAGTTAACAAGCTGACATATTATTGCATTCCAGCGGTTCTGGAGGTGTGTTTAGCTTCTAATGGCAACAATGGTTAATTTGCATATATTCAGCAGTGATGCACTGGGAGACATCTCAAGCTCACTCCAACCTGTATATTATAGAGCACACAATCAATATAAAAGCATGTTTAGTTTCCCTATCAGGCAATACCTTAGTCTCCACATAATGCACCTTCCTTGGCTGCTTTCAGAAAACATAAGCTGCCCATACACTTATAAATTGCCACCCCTTGTGCCAGATGATTGATTCCTCTCTGAAAGGAATTGATTTAGGATGGAATCGATTACTATCACACTGCAATAGATTCCATTAGGGTATCTAATGAAAAGTAATTGAACCTGTAGCGTTGCATGCTATGGGCTTTTGATCTACCACCGCTCCTGCTCTGCCTCCCATCAACCTAGCTCCTGACATTTTTGGGTAATCTACAGGGAGTGCAGAATTATTAGGCAAGTTGTATTTTTGAGGAATAATTTTATTATTGAACAACAACCATGTTCTCAATGAACCCAAAAAACTCATATCAAAGCTGAATATTTTTGAAAGTAGTTTTTAGTTTGTTTTTAGTTTTAGCTATTTTAGGGGGATATCTGTGTGTGCAGGTGACTATTACTGTGCATAATTATTAGGCAACTTAACAAAAAACAAATATATACCCATTTCAATTATTATTTTTTACAAGTGAAACCAATATAACATCTCAACATTCACAAATATACATTTCTGACATTCAAAAAAAAAACAAACAAAAAAACAAATCAGTGACCAATGTAGCCACCTTTCTTTGCAAGGACACTCAAAAGCCTGCCATCCATGGATTATGTCAGTGTTTTGATCTGTTCACCATTAACATTGCGTGCAGCAGCAACCACAGCCTCCCAGACACTGTTCAGAGAGGTGTACTGGTTTCCCTCCTTGTAAATCTCACATTTTATGAGGGACCACAGGTTCTCAATGGGGTTCAGATCTTGTGAACAAGGAGGCCATGTCATTAGTTTTTCTTCTTTTATACCCTTTCTTGCCAGCCACGCTGTGGAGTACTTGGACGCATGTGATGGAGCATTGTCCTGCATGAAAATCATGTTTTTCTTGAAGGATGCAGACTTCTTCCTGTACCACTGCTTGAAGAAGGTGTCTTCCAGAAACTGGCAGTAGGACTGGGAGTTGAGCTTGACTCCATCCTCAACCCGAAAAGGCCCCACAAGCTCATCTTTGATGATACCAGCCCAAACCAGTACTCCACCTCCACCTTGCTGGCGTCTGAGTCGGACTGGAGCTCTCTGCCCTTTACCAATCCAGCCACGGGCCCATCCATCTGGCCCATCAAGACTCACTCTCATTTCAGCAGTTCATAAAACCTTAGAAATAACTTGAGATATTTCTTAGCCCAGTCTTGACGTTTCAGCTTGTGTGTCTTGTTCAGTGGTGATCGTCTTTCAGCCTTTCTTACCTTGGCCATGTCTCTGAGTATTGCACACCTTGTGCTTTTGGGCACTCCAGTGATGTTGCAGCTCTGAAATATGGCCAAACTGGTGGCAAGTGGCATCTTGGCAGCTGCACGCTTGACTTTTCTCAGTTCATGGGCAGTTATTTTGCGCCTTGGTTTTTCCACACGCTTCTTGCGACCCTGTTGACTATTTTGAATGAAACGCTTGATTGTTCGATGATCACGCTTCAGAAGCTTTGCAATTTTAAGAGTGCTGCATCCCTCTTCAAGATATCTCACTATTTTTGACTTTTCTGAGCCTGTCAAGTCCTTCTTTTGACCCATTTTGCCAAAGGAAAGGAAGTTGCCTAATAATTATGCACACCTGATGTAGGGTGTTGATGTCATTAGAGCACACCCCTTCTCATTACAGAGATGCACATCACCTAATATGCTTAATTGGTAGTAGGCTTTCGAGCCTATACAGCTTGGAGTAAGACAACATGCATAAAGAGGATGATGTGGTTAAAATACTCATTTGCCTAATAATTCTGTACTCCCTGTATTCTCTGCAGATCAATCGAATATGCAGTGAAATTGAACCTTCTGTTTCTTGTTTTTTTTATACCAACATGAATTCTGTGACCCATACATACAGCACTACACTTATGAAAGCATACTTGCACATTTTCAGCAAAGACCTGCTGCCACATACAGTCATATGGAAACCACTTTCTACCTGCTTTATTACTTACTCTTTACTGTCATCAAAAGAATAACAGTGGTATATCTTTTATTTCCTAGCAACATCTGTGTATTGTGACTTAACAAAAATATTTTAGTGATTGAGCTGTATGAAATTATGGTTAATCGAATGCAGAAAAATTGGCTGTTGAAACATTTGTCTACCCTTGTAATTTTGCTGATTTGAATGCATGTACTTGCTCAATACTGATTACGTGCCACACCAAATTGTTAGGCCTTGAACTTCATAGACAGGTGTGGCCAATTGCAAGTTGTTCTTCTCTTCGACTCCCTCTGAAGAGAGACAACATGGGGTCTTCAAAGCAACTCTTCAAAAATCTGGAAACAATATCACTGTAGCTAGTTTAGAGACTGGGACCCTTCTTAAAGCCAAGGGCTTGATGAATTTAACCCATTACTAACAAATTCTGCAGGGTAATGTGCAAGCATCAAGTGGCAAAGTTGAAGTCATGCAGAAGTTGGATATTCCAACAAAACAATGGCCCAAAACACAGGTTGATTTTTTTCCAAAGGCATACATGCATAGGGAAAAGTACAATGTTCTAGATTGACTGACTGGCACAGTCCCCGACCCGGAATATCATTTAAAATCTGTGGAATGATTTGATGCAGGCTGTCCGTGCTTGGCAGCCATCAAATTTAACTAAGCTGGAGAGACTTTATATGGAAAATTTTGAAAAATACCTCCATCCAAAATGCAGACACTCATCAATGATTATAGGAGGTGACTAGAGGCTGTTTATATTTGCAAAAGGAGACTCAACTATGTATTGATTTCATATTCCCATTGGGATGCCAAATGTATGCACCTGTCTAATTTTGTTAGGATATATATTGCATAGTATTTTATGTTAATTCAATAAAATGCAATTTCAATGCAGAAATACTGTTTCAGTATGGCATTGCCATATTAAAAGGATGTTGCAACTTTGAAAGCTCAATGATCCACAAAATACTAAAGGGGTTCCCATACTTTAACAGTTTAACTGCCAAAATAGTAAGATACCAGCCAGCCTCCCTACTCACTTGCACACTATTTTGTCAGTTAGACTTTGCAACTACTGTTCCCCTGCTGCTGCTGCACCAGCGCCACCCACGGGCTTCCATCCAGCAATCCGCCAGCCGCCTGCCCTCCAAAACAGCGACACAGCCAGCACCAGCTGCAGACATCCTGGAGCCGCACTGACGAGGGAGCACCGACGAGGCCCGCTGGTAAGCTACAGCTGCCACCCCATGCTCGCTTCTCTACTCCCCATCCACGGCCCCCTGCCCAGCCAGCTCTCCTCAGGGACCTAAACTTACCAGCACCCTGAGCTAACCTCCACTCTCTGGAGGACCACATCCCTGCCCACAAGCTCTGCAGGCCCTCACCACCCAAGTTTTGGAGCCCTCCACCGACACTGTCCTCCCTGCTGGTCCTGTTTCCCCCGCTGCACACTGGCCTACAAACTGCGAGCCCTTCCCACCACACTTTGGGCTCTCTGGCCTTCCCCACCACGTCTTGGGTCCTCCTGCCTTCCACCCGCACTGACCTGCCCCCCCTGTAGTGCGCAGTAGCACCTTGGTACCATGGCATCGGAACGGGCACGCTCCCTGACAACCACGCCCACCACCACCTACACAAGAGCGGAACTACTGCGCTGGGAAGCCTGCAGTGTAGCGACTCATGCCCCCTTGCACGACGCAGTCTGGGCCCACATTAATCTCCTTGCCAGCAAGGTCAGGAAACGCCGCTCCAAGGGGGTGCAGGGCTGGAGTGAGACTTAAAAAAAAGGGCCTGCGTTCACCCATTCCAGCTATCCTCCTGGCAAATGTTCGCTCCCTCCCAAACAAGATAGACGAACTGCTCATACTACTCAGCAATAATCCCCAAGTGAGCGCAAACACACCAGTCCTGTGCTTCACGGAAACCTGGCTAAATGACAGCATCCCGGACAACTCTCTTTTGCTTCCAGGCTTCAACCTCTTCCGCGCGGACCATGACAACGTACTCTCCGGCAAACAGAGGCGGAGGCATCTGCTTCTACATTAAGGACGCTTGGTGCTCAAACACGTCCATCCTGGGCAAACTCTGCTCTCCAGATGTTGAACTCCTACTCATCAACTGCAGGCCCCAGTACTCACCAAGAGAGTTCTCCTCCTATGTTCTTGTTGGAGTATACATTCCTCCCGATGCCAGCACCAAGAACGCCTTGCGAACTCTCAGCGACACCATCTCAGCCTGGCAGACGTCTCTGCCAGATTCCCTCTTCATCATCTGCGGCGACTTCAACAGTGCGAACCTCCGCCAAGAGGTGCCTCGCTACAAGCAGCATATTACGTGCCCCACCAGGAACCAAAACACCCTGGACCACTGTTACACAGTCCTCAAGGATGCTTACAAACCCACAAGATTGGCTGCTCTAGGCAACTCTGACCACTGCTTAATCCACCTAATACCATCCTACAGAAGACTCCTTGAGACCTCCAAACCGGCTCTTAAGACTGTGAGAAAATGGACTGACGAAGCCAAGCTGAGGCTACAGACCTGCTTTGAGTGCACCGACTGGGCGGCCCTGGAGACACCCTGCCTTGAAGAATGGACTGAGAAAGTCACCTCCTACATAGGCTTCTGTGAGGAGCTGTGCATCCCCAAAAAGACTTTCAAGGTCTACCCTAACAACAAGCCCTGGTTCAAGGGCAAGCTACGCCGGTTCCGCAAAGTTAAGGAAGCAGCACACAAGTCCGGCACACCAGAGGAATTCAAGACCGCCAGATACACACTTAAACGGGTGCTCGGCGCAGCTAAAAGGGACTACTCCAACAAGCTGCGTCTTAGTCTCAGGTACAACAACTCTCGAGAAGTCTGGAATGATCTCAGGGCTGTCACAAATCTCAAACCGCCTCCCCAACACGTGCCCCCAAGCCTCGAACTAGCTGAAAAACTCAATGAGTTTTATTGCAGGTTTGAACGCAAACCCAACCATCCTGGGGCACAGGCGATCACTCCCAGCCCGCCTCCCACACCCACCTCCTCTAAAGTGGTCCAGGGATTCTCAGTGCCAGTGGCAGCCCAAGAGGCTGATGTACTTAGGCAGCTCCAAAAGCTGAACCCCATGAAGGCCCCTGGCCGGATGGAGTGTCTTCTACCTGTTTGAGAACCTGTGCCAGTCAGCTGGCTCCTGTCCTCACCTCAATATTTCATAAATCCCTGACGGAGGGCAAAGTTCCCTCCTGCCTCAAGAGGTCTACCATCATACCAATCCCCAAAAAAACGGGCATCACAGACCTCAACAACTACAGACCTATTGCCCTAACTTCAATTGTCATGAAGATCTTTGAAAAACTGGTCCTCATCTATCTGAAGGGTGCCACGGACGCTCTCCTAGACCCACTCCAATTTGCATACAGAGCCAACAGATCCACAACATCAACATTGTCCTCCATCATGGAACATCTAGACAGGCCGGACACCTACGCCAGAATCCTCTTCCTGGACTTCAGCTCTGCCTTCAACACTATCTGTCCAAACATTCTGCATGACAACCTAGTGCATCTTGGAGTTGACCACACTCTCTGCGCGTGGATCAAGGACTTCCTCACCAACAGGAAGCAACTAGTAAGGCCTGGCAGCTGCTCCTCCCGGGAGAGAACCACAAACACGGGCGCTCCCCAAGGATGTGTTCTGTCCCCAATTCTGTTTTCTCTGTACACAAACATCTGCATCTTAACCACAGACTGCGTCAAGGTTATCAAATTCGCGGATGACACCACTATCCTTGGCCTCATCAGCGGTGGGGATGAACACACCTACCGGAGCGAGATTGAGCGTATCTGCAACTGGTGCAAGAGCAAAAAGCTTGTCCTAAACGCTGCAAAGACTGTTGAGATGATTGTAGACTTCAGGAAGCGCCCTCCACCTCTCAATCCTGTCCTCATCGAAGGCTCTGAAGTTGCCAAAGTATCTAGCGTTCGGTTCTTGGGTACAACTATCACCAACGACTTGAGATGGGGAGAAAACATCACCAAATGCCAAAAGAAAGCCCAGCAAAGGCTGTTCTTTCTGAGACAACTGAAGAAGTTCGGCATGCCCCAGGAGCTGATGACAAGCTTCTACACGGCCACAGTCGAGTCTATCCTCTGCTCCTCTATCATCGTATGGTATGCAGGCGCTACCGCAAGTGTCAAGTACAAACTGCAAAGGGTGATCAAGGCGGCGGAGAGAATCATTGGGACACCCCTGTCACCCCTGGACCTCCTCCACGCATCCAGGCTACAATCTAGGGCAAACAGGATTGCGCAAGATCCCCTCCACCCCGGTAGTCGCCTCTTCATCCGCATGCGCTCAGGCCGCCGCTACAGAACTATTCTCACCAAAACCTCCAGGCACAGGAACTCTTTTTTTCCCCCAAGCGGTACGCCTTCTAAACTAGTGCCCCCTACGCTGCATGTCCACCCAGCATGGCCCCCCCGGTCATCCTGCAGAACTGCCACTTTAGGCCCTTATATATGCATGTTATGTTCTGTTTTTAGTCGGTCTGTGTTTGTGTTTTTATGTACTTTTTGCACAATGTCAGTTACGTTCACTGTTGTAAACCTGTAATTTTTTGCACCAAGCCCTACGCCTGTGTGCACCATAAATAATTCCTAGGGCTCGTTTCCACTATCGCGAATCCGCATGCATCCAACGCATGCGGATTCGCACATGTAATGCAAGTGGATGAGCCTGTTTCCACTGTAGCGTTGTTGAGGTGCGTTTTTTTCAGCGGTAAAAAAAACGCAAAAAAGAGCCAACGAATTCGCCTGCGAGTGGAATGCATGCGAATCGTCGCTAATGTATTTAATAGGAAATTCGCATGCGGCTATGGTATGCGAATTTTCATGCAAATTCGCAAGCGAATTCGCATAGGTACCAATGTAACTTCAAACAGGCAGTGACATGGTTAAATTCGCATATACCCTCACCTATGCGAATTCGCATGCGAATTCGCGACAAAAACCGCGAAAAAATTCGCATCCGCATGCTATTTCATGCAATTTCAACAGCGGTGGAATCCAGGCGATTCTGCACCGCAATAGTGGAAACGAGCCCTAAGTGTGTCTTCCGCCGCACTTGGCGAAATAAATCTGATCCTGATTCTGAAATACTGTTGAAAACAAGGTCTAACTGACAAAATAGTGTGCAAGTGAGTAGTGAGGCTGGCTTGGTATGTTACTATTTTGGCTGTAAAACTGCTGTTCAGGAAATTCTGTTGAAAACAAATAAAACCCTGAGAATCCCCCATGAGGAGATGGACTGGCCCAAAAACTGGCAGTCAGATGTTAACTGCCTACTTTTTTAAAGAATACATTTACATCTGGGCTCAAGTTAATACCTGGGGTTGGTAGTAAGGGATTTAATTTTATGTGTTTAAAGGATATCTTGGCGCTTAATAAATTCTGTAATTTTGTGTGGGGAGGTGTGCATAGGCTTACCGCACCTCCCATGGCCTGGCGTCTGTCTCCATACATCATAAAAAGATCCCAGCACAATGCAGTGGTCGGCGCAGCTGCAGTATGTCCGTGCACACTCCCACGGGAAGATATAGCCGGTGTGCAAACCCTCTGGTATCCAAGCTGACATACTGCACATGCATGCATGCATGCAGTATGTCCGGGTCAGAGGGCACGCTTACCAGCTACATACTCTCTCAGACATGCTCTGCCGACCTTGGATTGTACTGGGACCTTTTTATGATGAATGGAGACAGATACTGGGCCACAGGAGGTGTGGTAAGCCTTTACGAACCTCCACACACGGCCTAAATTACAGAATTTTATTAAGTGCGAAGGTATCCTTTAAGGTTACACACAAGATTTGGGTAAGGGAAAATTGGTGGTTGCAGTTAAGCTTTATACACTATGAACTCAGATGAGGCAGTGTTTGGGGCCATCTTAGCCAAGAATTTAGCATGTACAGGTGTCCACAAGTTCTGACACAGGGACGCTTTGAGCTTGCATCATACCCCTGTATACTCCGTCCACCAAAAGCTGCATTGTCTAATGCTGGGAATACACAATTAGATTTTTCAGCAGATTTACTATCCAATCGATTCTTCTGATAGTTTTTCATTTACTTTTATGAAAAATTGATCAGAAAACAAACGAAAATTAGATCGAACCTGTTGAACATTAACTATCAAACTAACTATCAAAAAAATCTTATGGCGTATCCCCAGCATAAAACAGTGGGGTAAAGGCATGCTTAGATAAAATCAAAATAGATAAGGCTAGACTGGACACCTGGCCCAAATGGTATCCACCCCCGTGTATAATGGAGTTGAATTCAGTTATTGATAGGACACTATTTTCTAAGAGTTTCTTTCAAGCTTGTCATTTCCCTATGCCTGTCGTACAGCTGATGTTTTTGCCCTTAATTGAAGACTGTATAGCAAAGAATACTGTGTCTCCCTGAAAATTAGACCTACCCTGAAAATAAACCCTAGTGTCAATTTTTTTTTTTTTTTTTTATTCAGCTGCTCAGACTATAAGCCATACCCTGAAAACAAACCCTAGTTTCATAGTGCAATATATTAGGCCCTGTTTACACTTAATCAATTGGTACACGTTTTTTTTCCTTTTCCATAGCAGTGCATTGTGAAAAAGATTTCAGTTAAAACGCGTTAAGTGTGAAAGGTGCCATAGGAAAACATGGGACTTACTTTGGAAATCAGTTGACCTTTCAGTTATAACTGAGAGCAACTGATTAAGTGTAAACGGGGCCTAAAAGAGAAACTCCGACCAATAATTGAACTTTATCCCAATCAGTAGCTGATACCCCTTTTTACATGAGAAATCTATTCCTTTTCACAAACAGACAATCAGGGGGCGCTGTATGACTGATATTGTGGTGAAACCCCTCCCACAAGTAACCCCTCCTACAAGAAAAGTTCAAACTTTTGGCAGTTTCCTGTCTGTGAACCTTGTTGTACTGTGGGAAATAGCTGTTTACAGCTGTTTCCAACTGCCAAAAACCATGCAGCAGCTACATCACCTGCCAACAGTAAAATGTTCACTGGAGTTCTTCTTTAAGCCTCATACACATGAGGCACACATGTCTGCAAGTGCAAGTAGACAAGAGACAAAAAAAAAAAAAAAGAAGCGACAGTTCGTCACCAGGTTCCTCTGTGCGGCAGCTGTACACGTTGCACAGAAGGACAGAGATGCGGCGGAAGCTCCCTTCTGGCTGTGGGTAGCTGTCGCTAGTCCGCACATACACACGCAGTACGCATGGCGGACTAGCGACAGTTGCGTAGACAGAAGTTGCCGGTAATTGAACTTTTCAATCGCACGGCAACTGCTGTCTCCGGCGACAGTTCACCACAAACGACAGTTCGGGGTGCGCGCCTCATACACACGGGGCAACTGTCGCCCAGACATGCGCGTGCCATGTGTTTGTGGCGACAGTTGTGCCCCGTGTGTATGAGCCTTTAGTGTTGTTGCTGCTGCTGGCCAATAGCCAGGATGCTAATGTAATGCAGAAGAGAGCAACTGGAATGTACCAGTGATCAGGACATGTATGAGGAGGGACACCAGCTGTACCATCAGATCTGTGTGCGATATTTCATCCATGTGCCAACCTTAATTGTCTTCTTTCCTTGGTGAAGGGTTTGTCCTGCTGCCTGCTTCTGTCAATTTTTTTTTTTTACATGTAGGCTGTCTGTAATTTTGTGAATGAGGCCATGTTCACAGTGGCCGTTGCACTGCATTTCCTGTGGCAGCAGGAACATAAAGGATTGGGAAAGAGGCGCAACACGTTACTCGCGCGTTCTAGCTGATGGAATACAGAGTAATGTTGCCATCTTTACAGATGATACAAAAATATACAGAATTATAAACACTAAGCAGGAAAGTGATATTTTACACCAGGATCTTAACAGCGTGGCTATATGGGCAAACAGATGGCAGATGAAATGTAATGTTGATAAAAGAAAGTTCATGCACCTTGGATGTGCCAGTGGTAGAGCAGCGTATGAGATAAATGGCAAACAGCCGGCAACATCAGACTTGGAGACGGACTTATGAATACTTTTTGATAACAAGTTAAACAACTATACAAGCATGTTCCAATGCCAAGTAGCAAATAAAGAAAATACAATTCTAAGATGCATAAAATTGGAAATAAAATCATGAGATGCTAGTATACTACTCGCTCTGTATAATCACTTATGAGGCCATATCTGGAGTATGGGATTCAGGGATGGGGTACACCAGAAGAGCTATTCTGATCGCTTTGTGATTTTAAAAGCTCTTGCTAATGTTATCCTATGTGTGTGTGCACACTGGAGGGATGTGATTTTGTAATAATTCCTCATAGCATTGCATGAGCAAAAGCTTTTAAAATCTCTAGCGTTTAAAAAGCTCTTGCAGTGTGCACCAGTCCAGGTATATTCTCATATCCCATTTGATCCAGAGGAAAGCAAAAAACCCTTAGGCCTCATTCACACTAGAACGTTTTGTTGGCGATTTTGGCAAAACGCTCAAGCGCTAGCGCTTTTTAAAGCGCTAGTGCTTTAAAACCCTATGGGCCCGTTCTTACTCGGGCGATTTGCGTTATTCGCCTGCGATTAACGCAAATCGCCGAACACGTAGCCTGCACCATTTTCAGGTGATTTCCCGGCGATCGCGTTTCAATGCTTAAAAAAATTAATTCCCGATTTGCGCTTTCAAGTGTGAATGGGGCCTAACAAGGCTTGAGCCAATTAAAAATGTCCTTCCTGACTCCAGGTGCCAGTCATTTAAAATTCTCTGGAACAACTGGGAACTATTTAGTCTAGTAATTATAGTTGTGGATGTCCTTCAGTTTTCAGTGTTCAGTGTAAATTAGGTCTAAGGAACACCAATGACAAAATGTACTGTTCTCCACCTTACTGCGTACTGTTCTCCACCTTACTCCTGCAGGAAGCTGATCCATTTATGCACTGCGCTGCTGTTCCTCCTCGCCACAGTCACAGTGAATTGCTTGGCTGCAGCCAAGCAATTTGTCTGTATGCGCTTGTGCCCGGAATTGTCCTATTGGGTCCCAATGGCTATGAGAGAAAACAGTTGTGTGTGTGTACATACCCTAAAGGCATCTGAGCACTTTGTTGCTCCTAAGTATATAAAATGAACCTCTCCCTAAGGAAGGTGCGTAAATGCTCGTTGGCTTTTGAGGTGGTCAGCGTGCATTTAGTTACCTACAGGGCACTGCTCGGCAGCCGAACCCCCCCCATCTTCTCTGTCCCTGTGTCACAAAACCAGAGATTGAAATACCTGCAGCTATGTTGCATGCCCTGGCCGCCACAGTGCATGCTGGGAGATGTAGTCCATTCATGTTATTACGTCTTCCAGCCAGGAGATGCTAGGGGCAGTAAACCACATCTCTCTAGACAATAGGAGGGGTGAGACCCTGTCCTTAACATGGACCAGGAGGTTTTGCAAGAGGGGAAAACGATTTCTGCTATTTATACACCACAGCACCCAATGTCAAGGACCATGTAAGCTAGTATTGTTTAGGTGGTGGCGCCCCACACTCCCTGGTGTAGCCACACTGGCAGCAACAGCCAGCATTGGCACAATGAGTTACAAGAGGTGGGGGCAGCATGCTTATTTATTAGCATGAATAATTCTCGCTTCAGAGCTCATAGTTAGCAGGGGCACGTGTGCCCCTGCTAAAACGCCGCTATCCCGCGGCTAAACGGGGGTCCCTTCACCCCCAACCAAATTGGTCGTAGATTTTGCTGCTGCTGAAGGCAGGGCTAACGGCTGCAGCTCTGCCTTACAGCGCGTCTATCAGCGGCGCATCGCCGCCTCTCCCCCGCCCCTCTTAGTGAAGGAAGACTGAGAGGGGCGGGGGAGAGGCGGAGATACGCACTGACAGACGCGCGTGGGGCAGGGCTGCGGCGGTTAGCCCTGCCCCGATGCGGAAGCGCTCCCCCGCTGCACCGAGGGGGATTTGGGGGTGAAGGGACCCCCGTTAAGCTGCGGGATAGCAGCGTTTTAGCAGGGGCACACATGCCCCTGCTATCTATGAGATCTGAAGCGAGATTTATTCTCGCTTCAGACTCTCTTTAAGGACCAGCGCTGATTACTAAGATCTGTGCTGGGTGGGCTCTACAGCCCCCAGCACAGATCAAATACCAGGCAGAGCGACCAGATCGCCCCCCTTTTTTCCCCACTAGGGGGATGATGTGCTGGGGGGGGTCTGATCGCTCCTGCATGCGTGTGGGTGGCGGGGGCACCTCAAAGCCCCCTCCACCGCAGGATTCCCCCTCTCCCTCTTCTCCCTTCCTGTCCCGGAGGTCGGAGGCTGCACAGGAACGGATCTGTCCTGTGCAGCCTCTAACAGGCTCCTGCCTGTCATGTGACAGCGATCCCCGGCCGCTGATTGGCCGGGGATCGCTGATCTAGTACAACGCTGCTACTGTTAGCAGCGTTGTAAAAATGTAAACAAAGCGGATTATTTCCGCTTGTGTTTACATTTAGCCTGCGAGCTGCGATCGGCAGCCCGCAGGCTATTCACGGAGCCCCCCGCCGTGAATTGACAGGAAGCAGCCGCTCGCGCGAGCAGCTGTTTCCTGATTAAGTAGCCTGCAGCCGGCGACGCAGATGTGCGTCGCTGGTCCTGCAGCTGCCACTTTGCCGACGCGCGTTATGAGTGCGCAGTCGGCAAGTGGTTAATGTAAAATATAAAAAAAAAATGAATAACTAAAAATTCTTGGTGCAAGAAAGCATCATAAGCTAAACAATATGTATTATCACCTGAAGTAGAGTGGATGATAAGTGCTCACTTGCTCTAATTGTTTTTTTACATTAACCACTTACTAGTGCAGTATAGCTACACCCTGGAAAACCTCATCTAAGGTTCCAGGGACATAGAAACTCGTCTTCTGCTGCGGGTGGCCGACACTCGCTCCCGCACGGGTACTTGTCGCCGCCTGTTAGAGGAAAGATCAATGAATGGGAATGCAGTCCCCGTGTTAATGATAGCCAGCATCAATGAGATGCCCACGGTCATTGTAATTAAGGAAGTAACACATCCACGCATTACTTCTGGTTCGTATACTATTAGTGCGCACGGGAGAGGAATGCGCAAGGCTAAATCTTCTGGCCAAATAGTAAAATTACATACATTTATTTTAATAAAAAGACCCACACGTACAATTAAAGGGACTCCGAGCTCTGAAAAAAAAGGAAAGTTGTACTCACCAGGGGCTTTTTCCAGCCCAGTGCTGGTCGGGAGGTCCCACGCCAGCGTCCTGGCTCCTCTCCTTCTCCCCGCTCCGGAATGGCTGGCAGGCCGCAGCCCGGGCGACACTCTCCCGAGTGTCGGGCTGCTTCTTCCGCATATGACGCGGATTACGTCACACGCCGGCCGCCTCGCGTCATCACGGCAGCCGGCGTGAAAATACTGCGCATGCGCGCTTTGTTCGCGCGTGCGCAGTACTTTCACGCCGGCCGCCGTGATGACGCGAGGCGGCCGGCGTGTGACGTAATCCGCGTCATATGCGGAAGAAGCAGCCCGACACTCCTCCTACATATACATTACTAATTGGTTTAGGAGAGAAAAGGGTCAGTACAGTAAAAAGACACTCAAGTAAGTTCTGCATAGTATAGCTGGACAAGGTAATTTTTTCCGCTGCATGGTTTTCTTAATTGAATTAAGCGGATACTTAACATGCTTTTGAGAATCATTGGCCCTTAAAGGGATCCTGAGCATGGCCTAAAATGAAAATCAAGACTTACCTAGGACTTCCTCCAGCCCCCCATAGCCAGCAAGATTCACCGTTATCCTCCCTTCTGTGGTCCCACTGGCAGCTCCAGTAATCCAGCGACTTCGGCTGAAGTTGCGTGTTTGCGCCAGCATAACAGTCGCTGTAAGAATCCTGCGCATGCGCGGTTCAGTCTTTAGAGAACCGCGCATGTGCAGGACTCTTACGGTGACCGGCCTGATAAAATGCAGGGTGTGCGCCTTGAGCTGAATCACCGGATTACTGGAGTCGCCAGCAGGACCATGGAAGGGAGGAAGAGGATACCGGCGAAATTAAAGCTGTTCATCAGCATCTCATTATACACCGAGGAACTATTCTTTCAACTACGATACTTGATGGCATACAAAAATCCTGCATGATGAGCCAAAGATGTTAAATTTTGATTAATCAGTCCATAACATCTTCCTCCAGTATTCATTAGTCTATTGGCAGTGTTTTGTGGCCTAGGCAAGCCTCTTATTCCATTCCAAACCACTCAGTATTCCCCGCTTAAACGCCCACTAGGGGTGTTCCTTTAGGCCTTCCAAAGTTGCCATTGGGCAGCTCCCTCTCTTCCTGGCTGCGCCCCCTGCCACTCCCCCGCAAGCTGCTGTGTGTACACCAAAAGTAAGAGGATGCAGGCCAATGGAGCAGCGGGGATTGCGGCTACCTGATTCTCCCAGCCCCCCAGATCAGGTAGCGATTTGTTTTTTATTTGTTCGCACCTCAGGTTCTCTTTAACCTTTTGGGGATCGACGTAGTTTGAATCTACATCCAGCAGGTTAAAGACCTTACTAAAGTTTGTACTGAAGTGTGCTTATAGGGGCCTGCTCATGAGCAGGGTCATTTCTAAGTAAAATTTAGTCATTGGCGCCAATCCATCAAGCATTACCGCATTCGGTAATGCTGAAAACAGCTGAGTTTACGAACCATTTAGTTAAATGACAATTCACCAAAACTGTTACCGCATGGCAAGCTGAAATTACTGAGCAGTGAGGTAAATTACCGACTTGTGCAGTAAACACTTCCAACACGTCAGTAAATGTCAATTCCTGAAGATCAGAGCATGCAGTAAAACACAGTAACCTACTTCATTTTTATCAGCTGCTTTCCTCTATCAAAAACCAGCTTTGAATGCCTTCCGTGGGGATATCCCCATGATCGACAGGAGCAGAGAGCCAATAAGAACAGCCGCTGTTTCCTGTAAGTCCCTGTGATTGGATCCAAAGCCTTCTCCAGCAGGTCTAGCTTTTGTACCCACAGGCAGCGAGCAGAGAGATAGGGACAAAATAGGCTTCCCCTGTGGCCGTTCGGTCGTTGAACCCCTTAGGGTCCTGTTTGAACATGCAGAGTAGCTAGTGGGAAAATCACCTAAGCCTGGAATGTCCAATGTCTCCTGGAAGATCTTCTAAGCTGTGGCAACTAAATAAAATAGACTAATAGACAGATTTAGAGTGAGCAGAGGCAGTATAACAAACATGTACATCTAAAGTATAAAAGGAAGCTAAATGAGCTTAAAAAAACACATTCTTGGTAAATAGAGGCGGTAGTGGTGGACTTACCTCCTCCACGTAGACACACAACGACTGTAGTAAAGACTGTCAATATATTTTATTTATGAACTCCAAATATGCAACGCGTTTCGCAGGTTTGATACCGCCTCATCAGGCAATAACAACGGAGCAATAGCATATGTGGTCAGTAGAAGAGCCAGGCACCTCTGGCTCTTCTACTGTCCACCACTACCTCCTCTATTTACCAAGAATTTGTTTTTTTAAGCTCATTTAGCTTCCTTTTATCCTTTTGGCGCCTCTGTTCTCCTGCATAATATTGAGTCCACCCTATGTGGAGGGTTGAACCCCCTTTTTCTCATCTACAGAGAGCGACTTCTTATTCCTGAGTGGGGTCAGGAAAATCTCCCCACCTGCTTTTACAGTGGTTGCCTAATGGTAACCCTGGTTTGTGAGTATTAATATTTACTCTATGTAGTAACCATTTACCAGTACATATTACACTATTGGGGCTCTTGGTGTTCCTTGTTTTCATGCACATCTAAAGGGATGTTGGGATGTCTCTTACTATTGTAATGCTGTCTCTGCATGGAGGACAGCATGTAACAACATGGACAACTCACACTGCTCTGCTGTTACTTTGTGAATGGGCTTCGGTAAATTAGTGAACTTCTACCATACCTGTGAAAATATTGATGAATTAGCAAAAAAAAAAAAAAAAAAAGCTAAAATATCGAATGTTGTATTTTCCCGACTTGTTTGTGTTTTTTTTTTTTTTTTTATTGTACAGCCATTGATGAATTGACACAATTGTCAGTCAAAAGTAGATACTTTGACAGAGCTTCAAATTGCAGTCTACTCATTGTAGGGGTGTGCTGTGTAATAGGTCCTTTGACCAATACATGCGCAACACTTGCTTTTGCGTAATGCACATATTAACCACTTGCCGACCGCCCACAGCCGATGGCCGGCGGCAAAGTGGACGCCGAAAGGACCGCAATACGCCACTCGGCGGCGGCTCTACGGGGCAGCCATCGCGTCACTGGTGACTCACGCTGCCCCTGGCAACAGGCTCCACCCACCCGCGATGTCATCCCGCTGGGCAGTAGTCAGCGCCGGCGGGATGTAAATACTCGATCGCCGCATACAAAGTGTATAATACACTTTGTAATGTATACAAAGTGTATTATACAGGCTGCCTCCTGCCCTAGTGGTCCCAGTGATCGAGGGACCACCAGGGCAGGCTGCAGCCACCCTAAGTCGCACCCAAACACACTGATCTGCCCCCCCCCTGCCCTCTGATCGCCCACAGCACACCTCAGACCCCCCCTGCCCACCCCCCAGACCCCTGTTTGCACCTAATCACCCCCTAATCACCCATCAATCACTCCCTGTCACTATCTGTCAGCGCTATTTTTTTTATTAGGTCCTAATCTGCCCTCTGGGGTCTCCTGATCACCCCCCCCCACACACACACACACACACACCCTCAGATCCTCCCCAGACACCCCTCCCCCTGTGTACTGTTTACATCTATTCTCTCCACTAATCACCTGTCAATTACCCATCAATCACCTGTCAATCACCCATCAATCACCACCTGTCACTAACACTGCCCCCTGGGGGCTCCTGATCACCCCCCACACCCTCAGATCCTCCCTAGACCCCCCGTGTACTGTTTACATCTATTCTCCCCACCAATCACCTGTCATTCACCCGTCAATCACCCCCTGTCACTAACACTGCCCCCTGGGGGCTACTGATCACCCCCCAAACCCTCAGATCCTCCCCAGACCCCCCCCCCCTGTGTACTGTATGCATCTATCCTCCCCTGTAATCACCTTTCAATCACCCGTCAATCACCCCCTGTCACTGCCACCAATCAGATCAGCTGCCTCTTACGGGCATCTGATCACCCGCCCGCACCCTCAGATCACCCGCAGACCCACCCTCAGATCACCTCCAAAGTGCATTGTTTACATCTGTTACACTGATCACCCATCAATCACCCCCTGTCACCGCTACCAATCAGATCAGACCCCTATCTGCCCCAGGGCACCCATCACCTGCCCACACCCTCAGAAAACCCTTAGACCCTCCCAGACCTCCCCCACTGTGTACTGTATACATCTATTCTCCCCTGTAATCACCTGTCAATCACCCATCAATCACCCCCTGTTACTGCCACCCATCAGATCAGATCCTAACCTGCCTCTTACGGGCATCTGATAACCCACCCACACCATCAGACCCACCCTCAGATCACCTCCAAAGTGCATTGTTTACATCTGTTCTGCCATCTAATCACCCACTGATCACCCATCAATTTCCCCCTGTCACCGCTACCAATCAGATCAGACCCCTATCTGCCCCTAGGGCACCCAATCACCCGCCCACACCCTCAGAATGCCCTCAGACCCCAGCCCTGATCACCTCGCCAGTGCATTGCTTGCATCTATTCCCCCCTCTAATCACACCTTGAGACACCCATCAATCACCTCCTGTCACCACCTGTCACCCCCTAGCACACCTACCCATTAGATCAGGCCGTAATTTGCCCCGTGTGGGCTCCTGATCACTCGGCCAAACCCTCAGATCCCCCTCAGACCCCCTTCCGATCACCTCCCCAGTGCATTGATTACATCTATTTTCCCCTCTAATCACCCCCTGAGACACCCATCAATCACCTCCTGTCACCCCCCCTAGCACTCCAATCCATCAGATCAGGCCCAATACAACCTTTCATCTAAGAGGCCACCCTGCTTATGACTGGTTCCACAAAATTGGCCACCTCATATACCACCTGTCATCAAAATTTGCAGATGCTTATACCCCTCAACAGTCATTTTGAGGCATTTGGTTTCCAGACTACTCCTCACGGTTTTGGGCCCCTAAAATGCCAGGCCAGTATAGGAACCACACAAGTGACCCCATTTTAGAAAAAAAAAGACACCCCAAGGTATTCCGTTCGGTGTATGGTGAGTTAATAGAAGATTTTATTTTTTGTCACAAGTTAGTGGAAAATGACACTTTGTGAAAAAAACAATAAAAATCAATTTCCGCTAAGTGTCATTTTCCACTAACTTGTGACAAAAAATAAAATCTTCTATTAACTCACCATACACCGAACGGAATACCTTGGGGTGTCTTCTTTCTAATTGGGGTTACTTGTGGGGTTCCTATACTGCCCTGGCATTTTAGGGGCCCTAAACCGTGAGTAGTCTAGAAACCAAATGCCTCAAAATGACCCGTGAATAGGACGTTGGGCCCTTTAGCGCACCTAGGCTGCAAAAAAGTGTCACACATGTGGTATCGCCGTACTCAGGAGAAATAGTATAATGTGTTTTGGGGTGTATTTTACACATACCCATGCTGGGTGGGAGAAATATCTCTGTAAATGACATTTTTTTTATTTTTTTACACACAGTTGTCAATTTACAGAGATATTTCTCCCACCTAGCATGGGTATGTGTAAAAATACACCCCAAAACACATTATACTACTTCTCCTGAGTACGGTGATGTGTGACACTTTTTTGCAGCCTAGGTGCGCTAAGGGGCCCAACGTCCTATTCATAGGTCATTTTGAGGCATTTGGTTTCTAGACTACTCCCCACGGTTTAGGGCCCCTAAAATGCCAGGGCAGTGTAGGAACCCCACAAGTGACCCCATTTTAGAAAGAAGACACCACAAGGTATTCTGTTAGTAGTATGGTGAGTTCATAGAAGTTTTTATTTTTTTGTCACAAGTTAGCGGAAAGTGATTTTTATTGTTTTTTTTTTCACAAAGTGTCAATTTCCGCTAACTTGTGACAAAAAAAAATCTTCTATGAACTCACCATACTCCTAACAGAATACCTTGTGGTGTTGTCTTTCTAAAATGGGGTCACTTGTGGGGTTCCTAAACTGCCCTGGCATTTTAGGGGCCCTAAACCGTGAGGCGTAGTCTTGAAACCAAATGTCTCAAAACGACCTGTGAAATCCTAAAGGTACTCATTGGACTTTGGGCCTCTTAGCGCAGTTAGGGTGCAAAAAAGTGCCACACATGTGGTATCGCTGTACTCAGGAAAAGTAGTATAATGTGTTTTGGGGTGTATTTTTACACATACCCATGCTGGGTGGGAGAAATCTCTCTGTAAATGAACAATTGTGTGTAAAAAAATCAAAACATTGTCATTTACAGAGATATTTCCTCCACCCAGCATGGGTATGTGTAAAAATACACCCCAAAACACATTATACTACTTCTCCTGAGTACGGCAATACCACATGTGTGGCACTTTTTTTGCAGCTTAACTGCGCTAAGGGGTCCAAAGTTTAATGAGCACCTTTAGGCTTTACAGGGGTGCTTATAATTTAGCACCCCCCAAAATGCCAGGACAGTAAACACACCCCACAAATGACCCCATTTTGGAAAGTAGACACTTCAAGGTATTCAGAGAGGGGCATGGTGAGTTCGTGGCAGGTTTCATTTTTTTTTTTTTGTCACAAGTTAGCAGAAATGGAAACTTTTTTTTTTTTGTCTCAAAGTGTCATTTTCCGCTAACTTGTGACTAAAAATTAAATCTTGTAATAACTCACCATGCCTCTCAGTGATTACTTTGTGATGTCTTCTTTCCAAAATGGGGTCATTTGGGGGTTTTTTATACTATCCTAGAATTTTAGCACCTCATGAAACATGACAGGTGCTCAGAAAAGCCGGAGATGCTTCAAAATGGGAAAATTCACTTTTTTGCACCATAGTTTGTAAACGCTATAACTTTTACCCAAACCAATAAATATACACTGAATGGTTTTTTTTAATCAAAGACATGTAGCACAATAAATTTGGACAAAAATGTATACAGAAATTTTACTTTATTTGACAAATGTTATCACAGAAAGTTAAAAAAATCCTTTTTTTGACAAAATTCATGTCTTTTTTGATGAATATAATGAAAACTAAAAACGCAGCAGCAATCAAATAGCACCAAAGAAAAGCTGTATTAGTAACAAGAAAAGGAGGGAAAATTCATTTAGATGGTAGGTTGTATGACCGAGCAATAAACCGTGAAAGCTGCAGTGGTCTGAATGGAGAAAAAGGCTCTGGTCCTTAAGGGGTAGAAAGACTGTGGTCCTCAAGTGGTTCAGTGTCAGACTCAGAAATACTTTGAGTTCAAGCACCTTGGTGGGTTTCCATTTTACTTCCAAATAATAAGAGGGATTTTGGGAAAGAATTTGTTGCACATAGAAATTTGTCTGAAACACTATGTGCTGCAACAATTCGTCAGAGACAAATTGCTAAAAAAAAATAAAAAATCAACAGGTCATACATTTTCAGTGGGCACTGAAATACCAATTCCTCCTATAAAAGCCAGTATGTTGGTGGCTATAACTTTAGCAGATGACCACTTGTCATGAATAATATCATCTGGTACTTACTGCCTGCAAGGTACTGGTGGCCACACGACCTGCCTTTTCCTGGCTCCCCTCTGACTGCTGCAGCCATGTTGCCTACCAAGCCCCCTTCTATGGCACCTGACGGGTCCTAATCTGTGGATTTATCCCTCCTCAAATGGCGAGATGGCAGCCCTGCAGACTGTGAGATGTCAGGAACTGATTCAGAGTTGGTCACAGGGAGCCACTTGCTTCCCGATTCGTCCCCACTGCTGCTATGCTGGAGGATGATGCACGCCTCCTCCGCAGAATAGAGCCTCCTCAACATACACAACAAAGGGGATAGGTAGATAGCTAGAAAAGTTGATAGAAAGAGAATTTTTTTTTAAAAAAAGAGACAGATTGTTTGGGGAATTATGAAAATAAAAAAGGCGTTAAGGGTAGTTAGAGAGGGGGAAAAGTACTAAAAGTGGGGATTAGAGCTAATTGGCTAATGAGGGGGAGAATAAATAGTGCAAATATGGGTTAAAAGTAAATGCACAAATAGCCTACCATAGTACAGTCTCAGTTTCTCTACCAGCTCCTGTCACCTCAGAACACTGATTGACAGCAATCTGAGGTGAGAGATGAGCAGGGGGAGAGACTAACTTTTATTTTCAAACTTTTTTAAGAATGATCATTGTTACTGGTTGCAACAATGATTTTAGTTATACTAAGGCTAGATTGGCTGAGGGAACACATGTTCCTATTCACCAATAACTGACAAGTAAGTCCCAGCGAGAGCGAACACAGCGGTGGCAAATGTAACAGACACATTAATATGTCCTGTTTGCAGCTAAGAGGCTCAAACAGGACGTTTTATTGCATCCACATTGCAGGGAGAGGTTAAAGAGAACCCGAGGTGAGTTCTAATAATTCTATTAGCACACAGAGGCTGGGTCTGCACATAATGCCCAGCCTCTGTTGCTATACCGTGTCCCCCCAGGACCCCTCTGCGCTCTGCTGTCCCCATAAATCACACAGCCGTGCTAGCAATATCGCCAGCCGGCTGTTTACATTTGCACTGCCATTCAGCGCCGCTTCCCCGCCTCCTCTATGTCGCCGCTCCCCGCCTGCATCCCTTCCCTCCCCGCTGATTGGAGGGAAGGGACGCAGGCAGGGAGCGGCGACATAGAGGAGGCGGGGGAGCGGCGAGAGTGACAGTGCAAATGTAAACAGCCGGCTATGTTGCTAGCACAGCTGTGTGATTTATGGGGGACAGCAGAGCGCAGGGGAGGCCTGGGGGGAGACGGTATAGCAACAGAGGCTGGGCATTATGTGCAGACTCAGCCTCTGTGTGCTAATAGGATTATTAGAACCCACCTCGGGTTCTCTTTAACCACTTCACCCTACAGGCTATTTTACCCTTTCTGCCAAGAGCCATTTCTGCCATAATTTTATCACTGCATATCTTGTTTTTTTTCGCCACAAAGTTTTTTTGTGAGCGATACTGGTTTTCAATCATTACTTTATTCTCTATGTATTTTATAGGGAAAAGCAAGGAAACAAATGTAAAAATACATCATTTCTCCAATTTCATCCCCTATAGGTTTAAAATAAACAATGCTACCAAAAATAAAACCAACACATTTTATTTGCCCGATTATTGCAACATTTAAATTATGTCCCAGTACAATGTATGAAGACAATATATTATTATAAAAAATAAAGGTGTATTTTTTGTTTTCTGTACCCTATCAATAATTACAAGCTCTTATTTTCTAAAATAACAGTAATATGCCCTCTTTACATACATATTTAAAAAAGCTCAGACCCTAAGTTAACTATATGTTTTGGGTTTTTTTTGTTGTTAAACTCACTTTTTTTTAACATGTGTTTGTGTTTTTAACTATGGGGATGGGGTTAATAAGGTTTTAATATCTATATGTAACGAAGGGTCTCAACACGCAGAGAGAATCTGATTACTGGTGATCTGCAGAATCACCCGCAATGCAGATATACACCAGATTATGGATGATCTGCAGTATCACCAATAATCCGGGTATGTCTAACCTCTGGACACCAGTATAATGTGAGTGTTTGGTGTAACAGTACAACTCTGAGCATAGACCACCAGGGACCCCGGTGGCCTGAGTGACTTGAGGAATACTCCCCTGACTGTGGGGAATATTCCTGTAGCCCGAGGACTCCCTAGGAGAGGGACCCAGGCTGGGTTGCAGGAAGCCCTGCTGCTAATATGAACAGACTTGCCCTAACTAGGTGTGAGGGCCTATTCTCTATGCCCCGGAACCGGGCTAAGGCAAATACACATACAATACACTCCTAGCTCTGGGTGTGAGGTCCGTGATCACAACACCCTGGAACTAGCCTACCGAATACCCTAGTCTTGGGTGTGAGGTCCGTGATCACAACACCCCGGAATTAGTCTAGAGCATAACATAGGAATGACACAATATCCTAGTCTTGGGTGTGAGGTCCATAGTCACAACACCCTGGAACTGGTCTAAAGCATAACATAGAACTGACACAGTATCCTAGTCTTGGGTGTGAGGTCCGTAGTCACAACACCCTGGAACTGGTCTAAAGCATAACATAGAACTGACACAGTATCCTAGTCTTGGGGGTGAGGTTCGTAGTCACAACACCCTGGAACTGGTCTAAAGCATAACATAGAACTGACACAGTATCCTAGTCTTGGGTGTGAGGTCCGAAGTCACAACACCCTGGAACTGGTCTAAAGCATAACATTAAAGCCACAAGAGTAATCTAGCTCAGTGTGAATCCCCAGGTCCACCTGGCTCTTAACACACTGTAGGATCTGACTGTGGTCTGTGTGCCAACACCTAAGCATTCGCAATGGCAGACAACGTGAGACTGAAGGACAAGCAGCTATATAGTGCAGCGCAGATCAGCGCCGCCCAGTCCCCTTCAGCCAACCGCCGTTCGTTCTGGGATCAGCTGACCCGTAGAGTCAGCTGACCCCTTTCTGCTTCCCATAAAGCTTCTGCCTCTCGGCGCGCGCGCGCGCATTCCTCAGCCTATGTGCACAGGAAGGCTGAACCACATCAGACACATGTCGCCGCGTAGAAACCGCCGGGCTGAACGCGGAACTAGCCGCCGCGCCGTCAGAGCATGCGGCGACTTTTCCGCAATCCTTCACACTATAACATTTTTTTTTACTTTTATTTTACTTTCTGGCCACTAGATGGAGCCATACACTTTCTGGAAGTTAACAGGAAGTGCTTGATCGTTTTTGTAACTACAATGTTTTACTTTCACCTCTACTTTAAAAAAAAAATATTTTATATAGCTCCGACATATTATGCAGCACTATACAGAGTATATTGTCTGGTCACTAAGGCTACTTTCCCACCAAGACGTTGCATTTTAGGGGACGTTATGGCCGCATAACGTGCCCCCTTAACACAACGCATGGTGGTGTTGAAGTTGGACGTCAGATTGAGCTGCGTTATGCAGCTCTCAAAGCAGCCGCTCCAGGTTAGTGATAGGAAGTCCGGATCTTTTTAAGGATTCGGATCATTTGAATTGGATCATTGAAAAGATCCGGATCTTTGAACCAAATCATTTGAATCATTTTACTAGGGAAGCAGACTGGGTGAAATGACTAGCAGGACAGTACTTTCCCTGCACTGTACATTCTGTATGTTCCTGTTTCTTCCAGACAGACATCCACTGTGAACCAAATCGTTCATTGTGGTGATCCGACTCACAAAAAAGATCCGGATCAAATGAACGATTCGTTCATGATCCGGACAACACTACAAGTTCCACCATGAGTCACCACAGTGCAGTGAATATTAATTAGCCATGTGGCTGGCCACCGAGGAGGAGGGGAGACCTCCTCCTCCAACATTACTGAGCATGTGCAAACAATCTAACGTGGCTTAGCCCAGTATAACGTACAGCATGCAGCAGTTTGTTTAAACGTGCTGCGTTACTATGTAAGGCAACCTGTGCACTGTGAACAGTACAATAGATTTTACAGTGCTGTGAGTTAGGCTGCGTTACTGGCTGCTGTAACGTGGGACTTTAACGTCCCACTGTGAAACCAGCCTAACTGTCCCTCAGAGGAGCTCACAATCTAGTCCCTACCATAATGAATGAACACGTTTAGTGCTTCATTTTTATTCATTTACTACACTTCGATTGGCTCAATGAACACGTTCCCCTTCTCCAATCGCCGACACGTAAATCCCACTGTGAATGAGCTACGAGAACATGCGCGTGCACCCGCTTCAACAACACTAGCTGCACATATGCATCCAGAGTGATTTACTGTATAACAGTGAAAGTAAAAAATTGTTACAAAAACTCATATTTGTGTTCAGTTTGAGTTAAGTGGATAAGGAAGGCAAGTGAAACCTAACTTCTGTGCTTCCTTTTGTTCTGCAAAGTACTGGGATGTATTATCTACATTTCAGGGAAACTTACATACAATTCACAAAAAAATGCAAATGTAGAAAAATCACAGTTGGGGTTTGAATCTTAGGTGGGGCACAGACAGGGCCGTGCCTGCGCAGTAGCCCGCTACTATTGAAGTCGCTGAAATTTCCAAGGGGCACAGCGACACAAAGGAAAGACCCAGGAGGGATTTGAAAAACTACTATGGGCTGGAAGAAGCCACAGGTAAGTTAAGGCGCGTACACACGCCGTACTTTTGCAAACGACGGGTCCGTCAGACTCTTCCGCGGGGTGGTCGTTCTGCCGACAGTTGCACGTGCATACAAGCTGTCGGCAGACTGATAAGACTGTTTTTTACTTATCCGCCAAGCTGAGGGGTATAGCAGGCAGGATGGGGGTGGCATCGGTCAGTGGGGAGGGGCAACGTCACTTCACCTGGGTCCCCCGTCCACACTATCCCTCCAGCTAGTTTCAGCAAACGTGTTAAAATGTATAGTGGCAGCGAGCAGGGAGCTTACCTACTCCTTCTACTTCCTCCGCTTCGGTTTATGATCTGGTTCTTTTTAATGAATTGATTTGAATGAATTGATTCATTAAAAAGAGCCAAACATCTCATCACTAACGTCACTGCCTGCAATGCCGCCCTCCCAAGTATAGAGGGCGGTATGGCAGGCAGTGACTCGTAGTGATGGGAAGTTCGGCTCTTTTAAATGAATTGATTCATTTGAATCAATTCATTAAAAAGAACCGGATCATGAACCGAAGTAGGGGAAGTAGAAGGAGTAGGTAAACTCCCGCTTGCTGCCACTATACATTTTAACAAGTTTTGCGGAAACTAGGGGTAGTGGGGACGGGGACCCAGGTGAGGGGGGACAACGATGTCCCCCCTCCTAGCTGACCGCTGCCATCCCCGTCCAGCCTGCTATACCCCTCCAGCATGGCGTCTGCCTCTTCCCCCACCTGGGCAATGTATGTTGCAAAAATAACATTTTTAGGAAAAACTGGGGGGGGGGGGGGGGAAAGGAAAAAAAAGTTTAGAAAAACAGATCCGTTTAAAACGGATCCAATCTGCAACAGACCAGTGTGGACCTAGCCTTAAAGTGGTCTGAAAGTCAGCATTTCTACTTTGCTCTAAAAGATTCCTTACAGCTTTAAAGTGTAACTGTCGGCATAAAAACAAAAATCAACTCTTTATTTTTATCTGGTCAACAAGTAATAAGAATGCGAACCAGGCAATCCAAAAGTTAAAATCACTATTACTTTTCTTGTTGATAAATGATCATTCCTCAGTTTACCTGACTCTTATTTGGTACACAAAAAGGAAGTTGCAGGGCATGCTGGGTTGTCATTTTTTGCTTCTGTACTTCCCCTCAGACTTAAAGGGACTCCGAGCTCAAGTAAAAAAAGAAAGTTGTACTCACCCGGGGCTTTTTCCAGCCCAGTGCTGGTCGGGAGGTCCCACGACGGCGTCCTGGCTCCTCTCCTAGTCCCCACTCCGGAATGGCTGACCGGCCGCAGCCCGGGCGACACTCTGCTGAGTGTCAGGCTGTTCCTTCCGCGTTTGACGCGGCTGACGTCACACGCCGGCCGCCTCGCGTCATCACGGCGGCCGGCGTGGCAGTACGGCGCATGCGTGCTTTAATCGCGCATGCGCAGTACTTTCACCCCAGCCGCCGTGATGACGCGAGGCGGCCGGCGTGTGACGTCAGCCGCGTCATACGCGGAAGGAACAGCCCGACACTCAGCAGAGTGTCGCCCGGGCTGCGGCCGGTCAGCCATTCCGGAGCGGGGACTAGGAGAGGAGCCAGGACGCCGTCGTGGGACCTCCCGACCAGCACTGGGCTGGAAAAAGCCCCGGGTGAGTACAACTTTCTTTTTTTACTTGAGCTCGGAGTCCCTTTAACTAATGCAGCCTGATTGGCTGAAGCCTCTTTCCCTCCCACACCTCTATTCCTCTCTGACTGGCCAATATTTCTCATGCTGAGACAATGCACTTTCACTTAGTGACGGGCGGGCAAATCAGGCAGAGGAGAGTAAGGGAGGAAATGGCTTCAAAATAGGCACACTTAAAACGGGAAATGCTAAGAAGGATTTTCTCTTTTTTTACTGTAGAAAAATCACTAAAATCAAAACCTGGACAGTGCAATACATATGTTATGTAAGTAGAGCAAGTATTTATCTACTTAAATATGTGTTTTTTTTCTGAGATAGTATGGCTGACAGTTGCTCTTTAAAGCTACTATCCCAGAAAAAAAAATTGTAGCAGACCATCATTGAAACGGTGAAACACAGCACTTTGCTCTGCTATGCTGCTATGGAATGGCTATTCAGCTTCAAATCTGCATCCAGACTGGAGATAACAGTATCTTTGTTTACATTCCAATGTTGTTACATTTGTGTGTAACAACTGAAAACACTCTCTGAGAAGCTCTCTGTGCTTCAGGCATACTCACAGTTCAGAACAGCTCACTAGAAGGTTTTAACCACTTGCCGACAGCATCACACCGATGGGCGTGGCCGCGGCAGAAGCCCCAGGACCGCCTAATGCCAATTGGTGCAAGGTCCTGGAGCAGTGGTTTGCGGGAGATCACACACACCGATGTGCGCGCATCCCCGCTTGGATGACTGAGCTCCGCCTTCAGTCTCCCATCGGTGATCGCCGTTCAGAGACTTTTTTTATTTACTTAGTACAGCGCTGCAATCTATGGCAGCACTGTACTGGGGACAGCCGTTTTTAGACCCATAAATCCAGACAGAAATGCACCGCTAGGTAGTTTAATGGACATTCATCTGCAGATCAGACATTCTGGTGGATCTGATCTGCAGATGAATGTCCGTTAAACAAGGTGTCTATGAGATCTGCAGATACTGTCATAGACAATGAATGTATTTCATAAACACGGTAAAAACATGAGACATGAGTCATGTGCAGTGATAAGGAGTGGTATGTAGTATGTACTAAGATGTTTTAAGTGCTAAATAAATATTTCCAGTTATATATCCTCATGTCACAGGTCCACGTTTATTTCAGACTTGTAAAGAGGGATTCTACAGAAAATAACAATAAAATGGCTTATTTTTTTACAAATGTGTGTGAGTGTGTGAGTGTGTGTGTGTTTGTGTGGCTGATTTCAACTAAACTTAGTATACAGATCCCTTACTACCTGGGATGATATGTTCTGTGGGTCAGGCGTCTCACCTGCACACCTAGGTGTAATCACAAACACAAAAATCTGATTTTACCCTTTCACATCAATGGAAAAAAAATGTAAAAGGCTGTCATTCTCACAGTAATGATTCCAGAGTCCTCAAACTTGGCACAGCTGGACACTTGGTGACCAAGGTTATAAACTCAGAGAAAGTGAGCAGAGCCTAAAACAGGCAATCAAATCATTTTTACAGGTAAATGGAAAAATGTAAACTGCATATTCTTACACTGTTCATCACAGGGTTTTCAAACTTAGCACAGTTGGTCTCTGGGTGACTGGAACTAATATTCAGGAAAGTGGGTGGAGCCTACAATAGCCAATCAAAATTCCACTAATTGATTTTCAAGCAAATATTTAAATTGTTGCCATTCTTACACTGTTCATGGCAGAGGCCTCAAACCTGGTACAGTCGGTCATTGTGTGACTGGCGCTCAAATTCACTAAAGGGGAGGAGCCACATACAGACAACCAGATTTCTTTGCTTGATAAACTGCTTCTATTCTCACATTTTTGATGCTAGGAACCTGAAAGCTCACAAACTTGGTCATTGAGTGACTGTGTGTCAAGATTACAAAAAGTGGGTGGAGCCAAAAAATTTACTGGAAAATGTAAGCTGGAGCCATAATATTCAGTGGGTGGAGCCTACAACAGCCAATCAAATTTCACCTATTAGTTTTAAACAGGAGATTTTTAAATGTCTGCCATTCTTACACGGTTAATGGCAGAGGCCTCAAACCTGCTACAGTCAGTCATTGGGTGACTGGGGTCCAAATTCACTAAAGGGGTGGAGCCACAAAACGCCAATCAGAGTTGATCACTGGGTAACTCGCATTAATATTCAGGAAAGTGGATGGAGCCTACAACAAGCAATCAAAATCCACCTATTTAAATTGCTGCCATTCTTACAGTGTTAATGGCAGAGGTCTCAAACTTGGTACAGTCGGTCATTGAGTGACTAGCATTCAAATTTAATATAGGGGCAGAGTCAAAATAGCCATTCAAATTTTTTTTTGCTTGATAAACTGCTTCCATTCTCACATTATTGATGTCAGGAACCACAAAACTCACAGACTTGGTCATTAAGTGACTGTATGTCAAGGTTACAAAAAGTGGGCACAGTCCAAATAAAAATGTTCACAAGGAAAATGTAAACTGCAGCCATTCTTACACTGTTAATGGCAGGGCTCTCAAACTTCCCAGTTAGTCACTGGAATGAATATTCAGGAAAGTGTGTGGAGCCTACAACAGCAAATCAAACACTAAGGGCTGGTTCACACGGGTGTCTGCTGAGCTTTCGCTTGGTGCCGCGTTCAAACGCCAGCGTTTAAACGCTAGCGTTTAAAAGCAAGCTTTTGAAGGCTTTTGGGAAGCGTTGAAGGCTAGCAGTTCTGGTCTATGCTATTGTTTCCTGGCGTTTACCGCCTCTGAAAGCAACATGTTGCTTTCGAGACTAGACGCAACGCTGGGATCTACCGCCAGGCTTTTATGAAAGCCTGCAAAAGCCAGCTCTAAACGCTCCCATTCACTTGAATGGGGACGGCGGTAGATCCCAAAAAACGCCGCGTCTGAAACGCCGCTTAAATGCCACAAAAACGCCCATGTGAACCAGCCCTTACACTGTTAATGTCAGAGGCCTTAAACCTGGTAGAAATGGTCATTAGGTGACTGGAATTCAAATTCAGAAAAGGGGGCTGTCATGATTCACATCTGCTGGTGACTTTATGGACTGCTTGCATGAACTGCCTCCTTTCCACCAGCAGATGTCATTGTTCTCCTCTGAAGAGATCACTTCAAGAACTTCTACCTGCCCACCAGCAGAGGGCTCTGCTCTCAGAACTGTGTATGTTACAGACTATTGCTGGGAGGAGATGTGTCACCTGACCTTCCAACAGCAGCATTTAAAGAGAACCCGAGGTGGGTTTGAAGAATATTATCTGCATACAGAGGATGGATCTGCCTATACAGCCCAGCCTCTGTTGCTATCCCAAAACCCCCTAAGGTCCCCCTGCACTCTGCAATAGAGGTGGGCCGAACGGTTCGCCTGCGAACGGTTCCATGCGAACTTCCGTGGTTCGCGTCCCGCAGGCGAACCTTTGCGGAAGTTCGGTTCGCCCCATAATGCACATGGAGGGTCAACTTTGACCCTCTACATCACAGTCAGCAGGCCCAGTGTAGCCAATTAGGCTACACTAGCCCCTGGAGCCCCACCCCTCTTATATAGGGCAGGCAGCGGCGGCCATTACGGTCACTCGTGTGCCTGCTTTAGTGAGAGTAGGGCGAGCTGCTGCAGACTGTCTCTCATAGGGAAAGATTAGTTAGGCTTAGCTTGTTCCTGGCTGCATACCTGTTCTGTGAACCCACCACTGCATACCTGTACTGTGAACCCACCACTGCATACCTGTTCAGTGAACCCACCACTGCATACCTGTTCTGTGAACCCACCACTGCATACCTGTACTGTGAACCCACCACTGCATACCTGTTCAGTGAACCCACCACTGCATACCTGTTCAGTGAACCCACCACTGCATACCTGTTCAGTGACCCTGCCACTGCATACCTGTTCTGTGAACCCACCACTGCATACCTGTTCTGTGAACCCACCACTGCATACCTGTTCTGTGAACCCACCACTGCATACCTGTTCAGTGAACCCACCACTGCATACCTGTTGTGTTCAGTGAACCTGCCACTGCATACCTGTTCTGTTCAGTGGACCCGCCACTGTATACCTGTTCAGTGAACCCGCCACTGCATACCTGTTGTGTTCAGTGAACCTGCCACTGCATGCCTGTTCTGTGAACCCGCCACTGCATACCTGTTCTGTTCAGTGGACCCGACACTGTATACCTGTTCTGTTCAGTGAACCCGCCACTGTATGCCTGTTCTGTTCAGTGAACCCGCCACTGTATACCTGTTCAGTGAACCCGCCACTGCATACCTGTTCTGTTCAGTGAACCTGCCACTGCATACCTGTTCTGTGAACCCGCCACTGTATACCTGTACTGTTCAGTGAACCCGCCACTGCATACCTGTTCTGTTCAGTGGACCCGCTACTGTATACCTGTTCTGTTCAGTGAACCCGCCACTGTATGCCTGTACTGTTCAGTGAACCAGCCACTGCATACCTGTTCTGTTCAGTGAACCTGCCACTGCATACCTGTTCTGTGAACCCGCCACTGTATACCTGTACTGTTCAGTGAACCCGCCACTGCATACCTGTTCTGTTCAGTGGACCCGCTACTGTATACCTGTTCTGTTCAGTGAACCCGCCACTGTATACCTGTACTGTTCAGTGAACCCGCCACTGCATACCTGTTCTGTTCAGTGGACCCGCTACTGTATACCTGTTCTGTTAAGTGAACCCGCCACTGCATACCTGTTCTGTTCAGTGAACCTGCCACTGTATACCTGTACTGTTCAGTGGACCCGCTACTGTATACCTGTTCTGTTTAGTGAACCCGCCACTGCATACCTGTTGTGTTCAGTGAACCCGCCACTGTATACCTGTACTGTTCAGTGAACCCGCCACTGCATACCTGTTCTGTTCAGTGAACCTGCCACTGCATACCTGTTCTGTGAACCCGCCACTGTATACCTGTACTGTTCAGTGGACCCGCTACTGTATACCTGTTCTGTTCAGTGAACCCGCCACTGCATACCTGTTGTGTTCAGTGAACCCGCCACTGTATACCTGTACTGTTCAGTGAACCCGCCACTGCATACCTGTTCTGTTCCGTGAACCTGCCACTGTATACCTGTTCTGTTCAGTGATCCCGCCACTGTATACCTGTTCAGTAAACCCGCCACTGCATACCTGTTGTGTTCAGTGAACCCGCCACTGTATACCTGTTCTGTTCAGTGGACCCGCTACTGTATACCTGTTCTGTTCAGTGAACCCGCCACTGCATACCTGTTGTGTTCAGTGAACCCGCCACTGTATACCTGTACTGTTCAGTGAACCCGCCACTGCATACCTGTTCTGTTCAGTGAACCTGCCACTGTATACCTGTTCTGTTCAGTGAACCCGCCACTGTATACCTGTTCAGTGAATGCGCCACTGCATACCTGTTGTGTTCAGTGAACCCGCCACTGTATACCTGTTCTGTTCAGTGGACCCGCTACTGTATACCTGTTCTGTTCAGTGAACCCGCCACTGCATACCTGTTGTGTTCAGTGAACCCGCCACTGTATACCTGTACTGTTCAGTGAACCCGCCACTGCATACCTGTTCTGTTCAGTGAACCTGCCACTGTATACCTGTTCTGTTCAGTGAACCCGCCACTGTATACCTGTTCAGTGAACCCGCCACTGCATACCTGTTGTGTTCAGTGAACCCGCCACTGTATACCTGTTCTGTTCAGTGGACCCGCTACTGTATACCTGTTCTGTTCAGTGAACCCGCCACTGCATACCTGTTGTGTTCAGTGAACCCGCCACTGTATACCTGTTTTGTTCAGTGGACCCGCTACTGTATACCTGTTCTGTTCAGTGAACCCGCCACTGCATACCTGTTGTGTTCAGTGAACCCGCCACTGTATACCTGTACTGTTCAGTGAACCCGCCACTGCATACCTGTTCTGTTCAGTGAACCTGCCACTGTATACCTGTTCTGTGAACCCGCCACTGTATACCTGTTCTGTTCAGTGAACCCACCGCATCAGTGCGCATACCTGTGCAGTTAAGTGAACCCACCTACCTACGTGAGTGCACGCAGTGTGATATACCACTCCGTGCATACCCGATATGGACAAAACAGGTAGAGGAAGAGGTAGTGCCAGAGCCAGAGGAAGGCCACCCGGCAGGTCTGCGCGAGGTCATGTAAATGTAATTTCGTGTGGACCTGGCCCACAGTACATTGCTCGGAAGAAGGCACGTCCCATCACCTCCCAAGATTGTCAGGACGTGGTTGAGTATTTAGCGACACAGAACACCTCATCTTGCTCAGCCACCAGCGCTACTACTAGCACCACTTCCGCTGCATTTGACACTTCGCAAGAATTATTTAGTGTTGAAATCACTGATGCACAGCCATTGTTGTTACAGCCAGATGAATTTTCACCCTTCCGGATCCACCCTCCACCAACGCCTGGAACGGCAGGTAGCCGACTACCTGGCCTTAAGTGTGGATGTAGACACTGCTGTGAACAGCGATGAGGAACCCTTGAACTACTGGGTGCGCAGGCTTGACCTGTGGCCAGAGCTGTCCCAATTTGCCATCCAACTTCTCTCCTGCCCTGCCGCAAGCGTCCTGTCAGAAAGGACCTTCAGCGCAGCTGGAGGCATTGTCACTGAGAAGAGAAGTCGCCTAAGTCACAAAAGTGTTAAGTACCTCACCTTTATCAAAATGAATGAGGCATGGATCCCGGAGGGCTGCTGCTCGCCCCAAAACTAAGTCAGTCCCCGCACACACAGCATCTCTGCCTGCAGGCCGTGTGACTGGCTGCCTGGCCTGCCCCAAGAAGACTAAGTCGCTCCCAGTCCCTCCACACAGCATGTCTGCCTGCAGGCCGCTTGACTACCTTCTCCGCCACCATCAACAGGGTCCGGGACTCTAGGCGGATTGCTGAATTTTTTAGGCCGCTGCTAGCAGCGGCCGCTGTAATAATTTTTCTGGTGCGTGTACATGACTGCCTAATTTTTCTGGCTGCACTGCGGGCAGCTGCAACAACAAAAGAAAAGGCATGTACATGCGCCCATTCCCCTTCGTGATCATTACCTTGCCGTGGTGAAGGGGCTTGCGTATCACAATGAAGCAATGACCGGCGCCTAGATGAGTGTCTCGGGGGGCACACAAAAGATAATAAGGTCGTTGCTTCATTGTGGTCAGACCAAATTTGATCAGCTGGACAGTCACTGTTCTGTCATTCAGCTACATCAGCCAGGCGACCATATGGGCTGTAAAGCCACCAAAACCTGCACTCTCGCCATGGTGCGCACCAGTCCAGCACGGCCGTCACTACACAAACAGCTGTTTGCGGTGCGTTACACGGTGAGTTTGGTGTGTCAGTGTGAAGCAGTACCTTAATTACACTCCCTGATTGATGTATACACATGCAAGATGTTTTAAAGCACTTTAGGCCTGTCATTTAGCATTCAATGTGATTTCTGCCCTTAAAACGCTGCTTTGCGTCAAATCCAGATTTTTCCCGGGGACTTTTGGCGTGTATCCCACTCCGCCATGCCCCCCTCCAGGTGTTAGACCCCTTGAAACATCTTTTCCATCACTTTTGTGGCCAGCATAATTTTTTTTTTTTTTCAAAGTTCGCATCCCCATTGAAGTCTATTGCGGTTCGCGAACTTTAACGCGAACCGAACGTTACGCGAAAGTTTGCGAACCCGGTTCGCGAACCTAAAATCTGAGGTTCGGCCCAACTCTACTCTGCAATCCCTCATAAATCACAGGCACGCTGCTGACAAACAGCTTGTCAGAGCTGGCTGTGTTTATCTCTATAGTGTCAGTCTGCTGCTCTCCCCGCCTCCTGCAGAACTCCGGTCCCCGCCTGCATCCCTTCCCTCCCTGCTGATTGGAGGGAAGGGACGGGGGCAGGGACCGGAGCTATGCAGGAGGCGGGGGAGCAGCTGAGACTGACACTACAGATGTAAACACAGCCTCACAGCACGACTGTGATTTATGAGGGATTGCAGAGTGCAGGGGGACCTTAGTGGGGTTTGGGATAGCAACAGAGGCTGGGCTGTATAGGCAGATCCAGCCTCTGTATGCAGATAACATTCTTTAAACACACCTCGGGTTCTCTAAGGCCAGCACAAACTATAAATCGGTGCTAGCTCATTGTGTCTGTGTTCCTGCATCCCTGTGTCCTAGCCCTCTTAGCCTGAGTTTAGCAGCCTTTGTATCTAGTCCTAGTATCTAGTTCCTTGTTGCCTTACCTGTGGTTTGACCTGTACTTGCCTTGTGACGATTCTCTGCCTAAGCGATTACCTTGTACTACCGTATATGATCTCCTGGTTTATATTCTGCTTGTATGACTATCCGTTTGCCTGTTTCCTTAAGTACTGCATATTCTGTATATTGTATATATTTCTGTATATTGTTGTTGTAAATATTTAGGTTCTGGGGTTTATGTGCACACATTTTGTATACACTGGGTTACTCTGCATGTAAACCTTATGCAGAGTAGGCTGATTGTATATATCCCAGATTGCATGTGTATACTCCTTGAATACACTTGCCTGCAGGGAGACTGTCCTGTATTGCTTAAGTTTGCATTTGCCTGCAGGGACATTGTATTGTACTCTTTGATGCAGGTGTATGCTCTTTTATACTTTTGCATGCAAAGAGATTATATTGCATATTCCGGATTGCTTGTGTATGCATATTGAATGCACTTGCTCATAGGGAGATTGTCTTCTATTACTTTTTGTATATTCTTGCATGTTTGACGTGCATGAGGTTTATGCATGAAACTAATTTATGTTCCTTGCATTTGTTAATAAATTACCATATTCATTTATTCCTGGCTTGATCTCTCAGTTTTTCCTCATTAGTGACATTTCCTGCACTATTGCATCTTGTGCATTGCCCATGTTGTTTCATGTGCAATGCATAAATGCAATCTTTACAGGGGCATAGTCACAAACAGCCAATCCGATTTGCTTCATTTCAATGCTGAAATTTTCATTACGGTTACCAAGGACCCCAAAGCTCATAATCTTGTTTACTGATTAACTGTGTGTCAAGACCAACAACCAAATACATACCTGGGCAATGCCGGGTCTTCAGCCAGTTACTTTATTAATTAGTCAGCATTTGCATTTACACTTTGAAATTTATCACAAGTGGCGACATCTTTAGTGCTGTCAGGTGCAGCTCTGTGGAATGTTTCTTTACTCTGTGTAAATAGAAATATTACCAATAGAAACAAAACCTGTTCTAGTCTAGTTCAGGGCACCCAGCAGGAAATGGGGAAATTCCGCTAACGTGATTGCGTTGACCGTATTCTCTCGGGCCTTAAAGCGGATCCGAGATGAAAAACTAACTATAACAAGTAACTTGTCTATCTTATCTAAAGTTTAGATAGTTTACACAGCAAATCTGGCTGCAAACAGCTTTAATAGAATATGATTATTTCTTCTTGTGATACAATGACAGCAGCCATGTTGTTTGTAAACATTACACAGAGGCAGGCTTATCTGCATCTTGAGCAAAAAAACCTAATCATCTCCTCCTCCTCCTCCTCCTCCCCAGACTGAGCTCACATGAGCCCTTGCTGCTGTCTGAAAGTGCCTTGGCTCTCTGAAATCCTGTGGGAGTGGCTTGTTTAGCTTTTAGGGAATTAGAGTATTAAAACAAAAAAGTATTTGGCTTGAGGAATGCCCTATAAATCATAGGAAAGGAACACAATTATGCAATGAGTAAAAGTTCATCTCGGATCCACTTTAAGGTTTCAGATAGGTGGTAATGCAGCCATAATGACTAACTTAAAGGGGAACTGAAGAGAGAGGTATATGGAGGCTGCCATGTTTTTTTCCTTTTTAACAATACCAGTTGCCTGGCAGCCCTGCTGATCCTCTGCCTCTAATACTATTAGCCATAGCCCCTGAACAAGCATGCAGCAGATCAGGTGTTTCAGACTTTAAAGTCAGATCTGACAAGACTAGCTGCATGCTTGTTTCTGGTGTTATTCAGATACTACTGCAGAGAATTAGACCAGCAGGGCTGCCAGGCAACTGGTATTGATTAAAAGGAAATAAATATGGCAGCCTCCTTATACCTCTTACTTCAGTTCCCCTTTAAAGCTTGCAGGAATCTGACCTGGATAATCCACTAGGAAACCAAGGCAGTTGCATAAGGCCTGAAGAGAGACTCATTTTACTATAGTCTACTATATGTTAACAAGCAAATAAGCCATAGCTCCCAACTGTCCATCTTTTGGAGGGACAGTCCCTCCTTGAAAACCCAATCCCTCCAACCCTTTTTCTTCCTCATTTGTCCTTCTGTAAGGACTGGTGTACAGGTCTGTGTAATTGTATGTATTTTTCTACTGATAAAAATGTGTTTTTATTGAGTATAAAGTTTCTCCCATCCTTTAAATTGTTATATTTCCCTTTTTCAAATGTTAATCTGACGAAAACTAAACCAGGATAGAAATTCAGGGCTTTGGAGTCAGTACAAAAATCATCCGACTCCTCAGTCTATGAAATCTTTGACTTCAGGTACCCAAAACTGCTTGACTCCTTAAGATGCATACACACATCAGACTATAGCCTTTGGAAAATGAAAGATCACAGACCAATCTTACCACCCTTCATGTAGTATGAGAGCCATACTCTACACAGTCTTTTCTATGGAGCTGAACTCCACATCAGAAAAAAATCTTTGCAAGATGCTGCACACAAACATGCTGTACAGACACAAAAGATCAGTATCTGCAAAAGATCTGTTCCTGCCAAAAATCCATTCCTGCAAATTGCAATGATAGTCTATGAGATCTGCAGATCATCATACACACATGATTTAACTGACATTCATCTGCAGATCAGATCTAGAGGTGTACTGAACGGTTCGCCGGCGAACGGTTCCAGGCGAACATTGGGGGTTCTCGTTCGCCTGCGCCAGGCGAACTTTTCCGGAAGTTCGATTCGCCCCATAATGCACTATGAGGGTCAACTTTGACCCTCTGCATCACAGTCAGCAGGCACATTGTAGCCATTCAGGCTACAGTAAGCCCTGGAGCCCCACCCCCCCTTATATAAGGCAGCCTCTGGCGGCCATTACAGTCACTCGTGTGCCTGCTAGAGAGAGGAAAGGGACAGCTGCTGCAGACTTTTTCTCTTAGGGACAGATTAGTTAGGTTCTAGGCTGCTTTGCTTGTTCCTGACTGATTAATATTGCTTTTAAAGCACCCAGCAACAGCTCTTTTCAGAGCTCAACCTGTACATTTTTTTTTTCTGACACTTTTGTTGCATGCACAGCCTTGCTAATTGATAGTGTGTGTGCCACTGCCAGCAGCCCAGCACATTCAGTGACTGACTGCCTGTGTGTGTGACAGGGAGCTGCACATTGTACTACCCAGTACTGCATATACCCCAGTACCTGTTGTGTTTACTTAACCCACCTCATCACTGCATATACCTAGCGTTGTGTTGAGTGAACCCAGCTCACTGCATCTAACTACCTGTTGTGTTGAGTGTGAACCCACCTGGCCACCTCACTGCATCTAACTACCTGTTGTGTTGAGTGAGAACCCACCTCACTGCATCTTAAGTACCTTTACTGTTGAGTGAACCCAGCTCACTGCATCTAACTACCTGTTGTGTTGAGTGTGAACCCACCTGGACACCTCACTGCATCTAACTACCTGTTGTGTTGAGTGAGAACCCACCTCACTGCATCTTAAGTACCTTTACTGTTGAGTGAACCCAGCTCACTGCATCTAACTACCTGTTGTGTTGAGTGTGAACCCACCTGGCCACCTCACTGCATCTAACTACCTGTTGTGTTGAGTGAGAACCCACCTCACTGCATCTTAAGTACCTTTACTGTTGAGTGAACCCAGCTCACTGCATCTAACTACCCAGTACCTGTTGTGTTTACTTAACCCACCTCATCACTGCATATACCTAGCCTTGTGTTGAGTGAACCCAGCTCACTGCATCTAACTACCTGTTGTGTTGAGTGTGAACCCACCTGGCCACCTCACTGCATCTAACTACCTGTTGTGTTGAGTGAGAACCCACCTCACTGCATCTTAAGTACCTTTACTGTTGAGTGAACCCAGCTCACTGCATCTAACTACCTGTTGTGTTGAGTGTGAACCCACCTGGCCACCTCACTGCATCTAACTACCTGTTGTGTTGAGTGAGAACCCACCTCACTGCATATAGCTAGTATACCCCCGAGATGGACAAAATGGACAAACCAGGTAGAGGAAGAGGTAGAGGCAGACCCAGAGGAAGGCCACCAGGCACCGGCAGGTCTGTGGCTGTGCGAGGTGGTGTTGCTGTGATTTCATGCGGACCTGCCCCAAAATACAGTGCTCAGAAGAAGGCACGTGCCATCACTTCCCAAAATCGTGAGGAGGTGATTGAGTATTTAACACAGAACACCTCATCTCCCGCAGCCACCAGCGCTACAACAAGCACCACATCCGCTGCATTTGACACTTCGCAGGAGTTATTTGGTGGTGGTGGTGAAATCACTGATTCCCAGCCACTACTGCAACAACAACAAGAAGGCGCAGGTACACCACCTCATACGTCTGAGTTAGGTGGCGATAGTATGGACGTAACGTGTGTGGATGGGGATGATGGTGGACCACCTGAAGTTGGTGCACTTGAGGAGGTGTCTGAGGAAAGCGCAGCTGGCCAGGAGGTTTATGATGACGATTATACGGATACCACATATGTTCCCGGTAGAGGAGATGACCAGGGGGACAGTTCAGAGGAGGAGTCAGAGAGGAGTAGGAGGAGACGACTCCATGATAGAAGCAGAGGGAGCTCGTCCTCAGAAACAGCTGGGGGCAGTGTCCGGTGCCATGTATCGCCAGCTATGGCCAGGGAGCACACATGCCCTTCAACGTCAGCTGCTGCTGATGCCACCGTAGCGCCATCACCCCAGGGGGGCTCAGCGGTTTGGAAATTTTTTCACGTGTGTGTCTCAGATCGGAGCAAAGCCATCTGTTGTCTCTGCCAGCAAAAATTGAGCCGTGGAAAGGCCAACTGTCCCGTAGGGACAAGTGCTTTACGAAGGCACCTGGAGAGAAGGCACAAACAGCTATGGCAAGAACACCTGAGGAAAAGAAGCACCCCTCAAAAGACAAGCAGCGGAGAACAACCGTGGCAGCCGTCACAGGGGGCTTCTGCTGCTCCACGTTCCCATGGTATTGTTCGTGGCTGGGGGGAGGAAGAATGGATACACTTTTAAACAATTTAAAAATACAACCATCTAAACTTTCAAACAATTTAAAAATACAACCATCTAAACTTTCAAACAATTTAAAAATACAACCATCTAAACTTTCAAACAATTTAAAAATACAACCATCTATCATTTTCAAAAAATTTAAAAAAAGGGCAAAAAAACTTGCCCTCCGTAAAACATTCTTGGCAAATGCTTTCGACTTGGTTTGTCTTCCGCTGGCTCAAGGGTCCATCTGACCACAGATGCCTGGTCTGCAAAGCACGGTCAGGGCAGCTACAGCATGGGTCTCAGCAGGCTCCCACTTCGGGCCGCAATCCAACCTTCATTCCCCGCGGTGACAATGGCAGACTTGCCCTCCATAACGGATTCCCGTTAAAGGATTTAAAGTTAATTCATTTCAAATACACAGCAGGGCCTCGAAAGTCCGCCTCCTGTATTGTTATTTTTGGTCACTACCTCGGGGCGGGCGTGCATGCCTACCTGCTGCCCTCCTTGGATGTGTAGTGGTAGCCGTTTCTCAGGCTCCACACCGGATTCCATCCCTCATTCCCCGGCCATTACCCGGGGTCACAAATGACAGACTTGCCCGCCTCCATATGATTCTCGTGAAAGGAATGTGGTGTCATCTTTGCCCGCCATAACTGGTTCTCGTTAAAGGATTTAAAGTACATTCATTTCAAATACACAGCAGGGCCTCGAAAGTCCTCCTCCTGTATTGTTATTTTTGGTCACTACCTCGGGGCGGGCGGGCGTGCATGCCTGCCCGCTGCCCTCCTTGGATGTGTAGTGGTAGCCGTTGCTCAGGCTCCACACCGGATTCAAACCTCTCATTCCCCGGCCATTACCCAAGGTCACAATGGCAGACTTGCCCGCCTCCACAGGATTCTCATTGTAGCGGTACTGAACAAGTACACAGCAAGTAGAAAATGTAAATTAAAAACAAAACGTAAGCTTTTTAACAATGCCATGGAAAGTTGAGAAGGAAGTCACACATTACCTGACATCACTGAGTGAGGAAAAGCAATCACGCCATGTTGCGCAGTAGTCCAGCATGGCCGTCACTACACAAACAGCTGTTTGCGGTGCATTACACAGTGAGTTTGGTGTGTCAGTGTGAAGCAGTACTCTAATTACACTCCCTGTTTGATGTATACACATGCAAGATGTTTGAAAGCACGTTAGGCCTGCAATTTAGCATTCAATGTGATTTCTGCCCTTAAAACGCTGCTTTGCGTCACATCCAGATTTTTCACCGGGACTTTTGGCATGTATCCCACTCCGCCATGCCCCCCTCCAGGTGTTAGACCCCTTGAAACATCTTTTCCATCACTTTTGTGGCCAGCATAATTTTTTCTATTTTTCAAAGTTCGCCTCCCCATTGAAGTCTATTGCGGTTCGCGAATTTTTCCGCGAACCGAACCTTCTGCGGAAGTTCGCGAACCGAAAATCGGAGGTTCGCGACATCTCTAATCAGATCCACCAGGATGGTTTTTCAGATCTGCGGATGATTGCTTGATCTGCAGATGAATATCAGTTAAATCATGTGTGTATGATGATCTGCAGATCTCATAGACTATCATTGCAATTTGCAGGAATGGATTTTTGGCAGGAACAGATCTTTTGCAGATACTGATCTTTTGTGTCTGTACAGCATCTGTGTGTGCAGCATCTTGCAAAGATTTTTTTTTGATGTGGAGTTCAGCTCCATAGAAAAGACTGTGTAGAGTATGGCTCTCATACTACATGAACGGTGGTAAGATTGGTCTGTGATCTTTCAGTTTCCAAAGACTATAGTCTGATGTGTGTATGCACCTTAAGTCTAATACTTACCAAGGCTTTGGAGTTGGTATAAAAATCATCTGACCCCTCAGTTTAAGAAACCACTGACTCTGGGTACCTAAAAATTACTCCCACTCCACAGCCCTGTAGAAATTTCCAGATTTTCTTATGAAAGCTTTATGGCATGCGTGACTAGGGGTGTGTCAGGGGTGTGATTAGGGTTGTGGCAGGGTCCCTCTTTCTTATCTCAAAATTTGGGCGGTAGATATTTTGTTCACAGTTAAGGTAGCCATACACTGGTCGATTTGCCATCAGATCGACCAACAGACAGATCCCTCTCTGATCAGATAGGGATCGTATGGCTGCCTTTACTGCAAACAGATTGTGAATCGATTTCAGCCTGAAACCGATTCACAATCTGCTGAGCTGCCGCCTGTCCCCCCCCCCCCCCCCCGGCATACATTACCTGAGGCTGGCTCCCAGGCGTGCTGTCCCAGTCATGTGGCACCTCCGGCATCCGCATATAACTTACGCTATCACACCAGTGACAGTGGAAGTTCAAATAGAGCGCCCTCTATTTGTACTCCCACTGTCGCGACAGCGGAAGTTATACGAGGATGCCGGAGGTGTCATGATGGGAGCAGTGACGGACGGGATGCCTGGGAGCCAGCCTCAGGTAATGTATACCTGTGTCGAAATGCCCCGAATTGTACGCCGCAAGCGACGCACTCCCTACCCGCGGGCAATCGACGGTAATTTCCCGCATGGCGCGATCAACGGACCGATTAATATCAGGAGGAAATCAATCGGTCGGGTGCGTTTAGCGTAAACTATTTGACAGAAGATTTGATCCCAGTGATCGAATCTGCTGTCAATCGGCGGGAAATCGGGCCAATGTATGGCCACAAGTGTTCGTCAGCTGTTCATTGTATATACACTCACCTAAAGTTTTATTAGGAACACCATACTAATACAGTGTTTGACCCCCTTTAGCCTTCAGAACTGCCTTAATTCTACATGAGTTTGTATGGGGTAGTGAAGATTCCCCAAAGAGGAGGGTGCGATCAGGCCACTCAATGTTGCTCGGCAGCTCCCTGTGGTTTTCACTGTAAGAACAAAACAAAAGGAGAGGGGCGCTCTGAGACTCCCAGTAACTTCAAGGGAAAGCTTCAGCAGGATGGGTCTCACCTCTATGTTATGTGGCTAGTACAGCGTACACAGCCCCGATGAGCAGGCGTCCCTCTTTGCCTAGCCGGGGACCGGGCTCTCCGCTCTGGCGTGGTGGAAGTGACGTCACTCCTCCTGGCGCTCTACACCTGTAGTACACCTTCTAGTAACCAGAAGTTACTGGGAGTCTCAGAGCGCCCCTCTCCTTTTTTTTTTTTTGCAATTAACGTTTATTGAAAAACTTAATAGTACAGATCTGTAGTACATGCATGACATAGATTTACATACAATAAGTACAACCGTAGCTTAGTATAACTTTTAACATTCAGAACAACACTTATTATAGCAGGGTATAAAGTTTATATCTTATGGTATAATCATAGTATTCAGAGAACAATACTGTGTAGTCCTTCAAGACAATAGTTAAAGATGCTTATTCAAAAAGATCACCTCAGAATAGTCCTGAATACCTATGGCTAAGTATCCGGAGCTAAGCTTTGCAAAATGAACATCGTCTGCCATCTATCACGCCGGGAAGAAGAGTATAGGAAAAGTACAGGGAAAAGAGAGAGGCAAGTATCAAGTTTAATCATTGCACATATGCCGTTTGTATTCCTCCGTGCATTGGAACTCGTTCCAGGAGGACCAAGTCAAAGTGTATCGTTCCGCTTTGTCTTGTGACAGGAGAATCATGTGTTCCATGGTCTCTATGTTGTCTACTTTTTTCAGCCATGATCTAACTGAGGGAGTGAGAGGAGATTTCCAATGGAGGGGAATCATAGCCCTAGCCGCATTGATCAGATGAATAACAATAGATTTTTTGTACATTTTTATTAAGTCAGGGGTGTCATGGAGTAGGAGACGACCAGGAGCAAAGGCGATCTTATCGCATGATATTTTTTCTATCAAGCGATGTATTTCAGTCCAAAATGGGACAATCTTAGGACAAGCCCAAAACACGTGTAGGACGTCACTTCCAGGTGAGCCACATCTCCAGCATGTATCCAGAAGGGTAGGAAAAATCTTATGTAGTATCTGGGGTGTTTTGTACCATCTTGATAAGATCTTGAAGCCCATTTCCTGAATATTAACATTCAGTGAGCCTTTGTGATTGAATAAGAAAATTTTCTGCCACTGCTCCTCGTCTAACTCCATCCCCAAATCCCTCTCCCAAGCCTCCTGAAATTTAATTTTAGATGGGATCATTGTAGACACAAGCATTTGGTATATCTGTGAGACCAGATGTCTATGTGGCTCAGTACATATCAATAATTTCTCAAAGTCGGTCAAGTCAGATGTCCAGGTAGAATTTTTGAGCAAGGATTGCAAGAAATGTCTTATCTGAAAGTGCTGCCATTTAGATAAGGGAATGTTTTCTCTTATTGAGGACATCTCTTGGTGGAGCATGACCTGGCCCCGTGCCAGAAAGTCCCTTACTCGCGGGACATCGCCTCCCTCCCAGGTAGAGATAAAGGGGATATCTCCTGCTGGTGTGAAGGCAGGGTTACAGCATAAGGGGGTCAGGGGGCCTGGGTTGCGTGTAAGTCCCATATTACGCAGATGGCGTCTCATACATTTCACAGATGCGACCATCAAGGGGTTATTCCATGCACATTGTTTAGCCTGAGGGTAATCTACCCAACCTAAGGTTGCCACTTTACATTCTGCCGTCACTTGTTCTATCTCTACCCATAGTTTTGAGGTGGTTGGGGAAGCCCATTCCACCACTCTACACAGCTGGGCTGCCATATGGTACTTCTGGAGGTCTGGGAGACCCGTACCCCCCAACATTTTGGGGATAGATAAAGTGGATCTGCTTATTCGAGGAGGCTTGTTCCCCCATATAAATTTATTAATTTGTGTCTGGAGCGATTTCAAAAAATTGGGTGGCAATTCTATTGGAATGCACTGGCTGATATATAAAATTCTAGGCAAGACATTCATTTTAATTGAGGCCATTCTTCCGAACCATGAGATGTGATTTTGTGTCCCCCATTTTTGTAAATCAGAGTGTAGGGTTAGGCCAATCTTTTGAAAGTTCGCTGCAAACAGCCCCTTGAGGTCGCCCGTAATGTTGATACCCAGATATCTGATAGAGTCAGATGCCCACTGAAAAGCAAAATTGGTTTTGCATAAGTGAACAGTATTCGAATCTAGAGTAATATTTAAAGCTTGGGATTTGTGGAAATTAATCTTTAAATTAGAGAGGTTGCCAAAATCTTTAAATTTTTGTATTAAGTTTGGGAGAGTGGTTAGCGGATTGCGCAGAAAGAATAATAAATCGTCTGCAAAAGCAGCTACCACATGATGAGTGCGGCCTACAATCACTCCCTGAATGCTTTGGTCTGATCTGATAGCATTGAGAAATGGCTCAAGGGTAAGTATGTATATTAGGGGGGACAGTGGGCACCCCTGTCTGGTTCCGTTGGTAATGCAAAGCCTATCCGAAAGGAACCCGTTGACCTTAATTCTAGCGGTGGGATTGGTGTATAGAAGGCCTATCCACTTACACATGGAATCTCCTAATCCCAGGCTTGACAGGACGGCCCGTATAAAGTCCCAGGCCACCCTGTCAAACACTTTTTCAGCGTCAGTTGAAAGGAGGAAAGCTTTTATTCCTTTTTTCCTTGCATAGGCCATAATATCTACTGCCCGCATGACATTGTCCTTAGCTTCTCGGCCAGGTATAAAACCGGCCTGGTCTTGGCTCACATAGTCTGGAATGAATGGAAGTAGGCGATTAGCCAAAATTTTGGCCAAAATTTTCGCGTCCAGATTCAACAGGGATATAGGTCGATAATTTGTACAGAACTGAGGATCCTTGCCCGGCTTCGGAATTATCGCAATATGCGCCTCCAGAAACTGACTAGAGGGTATAGTGTCAGGTGCTACTGAATTGAATGCTTTTATAAACGCTGGTGCCAATTTATTTGAGAACATCTTATAGTATTGACTTGTATACCCGTCAGGGCCAGGTGCTTTGCCAGATTTCATTGATTTGACTGCTGCCAGGAATTCATCTTCCTGGATTGGGGATTCAAGATCTTCACGGTCTGATTGCTCCAAATGGAGTGAGGGCGCGTGTTTAGCTAAGAAATCGGCAATCCTGTGGGCCCTGGAGGGCAACGGGTTCTGATCAGATGTCTGATCTTGTAAATTGTAGAGTGACTCATAATAACTCCGAAATTCCTCTGCAATTTCCTCAGTTCTATACAGCTTCTTGGAATGTTTATTAATCAGAGAGTGTATATTAGAGTGGGAGGACTGTTTACGTAGGGCTCGAGCTAGATACTTCCCACTCTTATTGCCATGTTCATAAAAGATTTTTTTGGAACACATCAGTTTCCGTCTAGCATCTGAGTAAAGTAACCGGTCAAGCGCGGTTCTGGCATTGTTTAGTTCTAGTAAATTAGCAGCTGCCAAGGACTGCTTATGAGCTCGCTCTAAAATTTTAATTACTGTTGAGAGTTTTACCACTCCCTCCTCTCTGTCTTTCTTCAATTTGGAACCCATTCTAATAAGGTGACCCCTTATTACTGTCTTATGCGCTTCCCAGATAGTAATGTTTGAAGCTTCCGTATCGTCGTTCAAACGAAAATAGTCATCTAGGGCATCCGATATCATGTGACTTCTGTCTTTATCTGCTAGAAGGTTAGGGTTCAACTTCCATGTCCATGAAGTGGGCGTTCTGACAGGGACCGTAAGGGAGATAAATACAGGAGCATGGTCTGAAATGGATATAGAACCTATCGAAGACTCTCTGACACAGGGCAAGTCACGCTGGGTAACAAAAAGGTAATCTATTCTGGAATATTTGTTGTGAATAGCGGAGAAATATGTGTAGTCCTTTTCAAGAGTGTGAGATATTCTCCATGGGTCCATAAGGGACATGTTTTGTAGTTTAGTTTTGATATATCGTAATGCTCTATAAGAGAGCACAGAAGAACCATTTGAGCAATCTTGAATGGGATTCAGTGACACATTGAAATCTCCTCCCACTATGAGTAGGCCTTTGGCAAATTTCTCTAACCTGGTCAGCATGGCTGCTATGAAGGAAGGCTGTTTTTTATTAGGGACATAGACATTGGCAATCGTAACCTCCTTATCTGCAATTTTCCCATTGATAAACAGGTAGCGACCCTCTGGGTCCTGTTCACATTCCTCCAGTTTGAACGGTATATCTCGACTGAGGAAAATAGAGACTCCTTTAGTCTTAGAGGAGGGAGCTGTGGCATGAAAAGCTAGAGGATAATTTTGATCAAATCTAGTAGGCAAATGGCCAGTACGGAAGTGGGTCTCTTGTAGCAGAGCAATATGAACTTTTTCTTTGCGTAGGAAATTAAAAACCGTAGTTCTTTTTTCAGGTGTGTTTAAGCCATTTATGTTAAAGGAAATCACTCTCCATGCTAACTGAGATGCACTTCGATCAGAGTAATTGTGAGCCCCTGAATTCATGCTGACCAGGACAACGAGACAATTATGCAAAGGGAGGAAGTCAAATGGGAGAGAGCGGCTGTATAGTATGATAATAGGGAGTACAGAAGAAAGAAGAAAAAGGAAAAAATTCCCAGCGTGAAAGATGTGCCTCCGGATCATATAGCCTGCTACAATAATTAGTGGTGGAAAGGATTAAGACTGACCCACGTGAGCACGCCTTGGATGGGCGTGCACACAACCTTTGTGGGTAATATAAGTTCAGTGTATGGATCAACACACTGTGCGGGGGAGTTGGATAACGTGACCGAAGACCACCAATAATAGTCTACCAAGTGATTAAATAAAGTGATAATAGGAATATCCAACAACATGGGGAAACCGCTATGACCGCTATTAAATAGAATTCTAGTGATTCTGGTCGGCCCTCTAAGGAGGGAGGGGTTAGTATTTGAGCTTGGGCCCCTACGGTTGTCCAACCTACTGTTTATTTATCCAAGAGTAGGTATAGGAACAGAATAGTAAGGTACTCACCATCCTTATTACATTAAACTAAGTTCAGCGGGGATACTACTCAGCATGAACATTATCTTAGATTTTCATCGTTGTGCTAGGGTAGATCTGAACATCGCTATAACCAACCGTGATGCTAAATTTAAATATCTGTGCATATATACATACAAGGACTTATACTTAACATGCTCGCATTACCTGGAGTACAATGCAAATGTATAATAGCCTTATAAAGTCCCATCCTACTACCCAGAAGATTAGGTGTCGCCAGTAAGCGGAATTGGAAGGGAGGGAGAGGGGCAACAGCAAAAAGTGTAGGGTATCAAGAAGGGATAATCGACAGCTAGAGAAGGAGAAGCAAGGTAGAAGTATGCGTAAGGAAGGAGAAGGGGGGAGAGAGGGGAACAACCAAGGCATAGTTATGTATTGGAGTACTAGCTGGCGTCTATCTCAGCAAACATACAATCTAGTTAACATAGCGCACCCTCCTAACACTCTATATAATGATATCGTAATTATACACCTATGGGTATATTGAATGCGGAAAATATATCTTTTATCCAATATTCACATTTTGAGGGAGGCATCAAATCAACCATTCGCTGTGACCCTAGTCCCCCCCCCCCCCCACCCCAATCACCAAGCACACCCAAACCCAGGGAACAATAGCTTCCTCCTTCTAGAAAAACAGAAAATGGCATGAGAGAGCATAATCATGTACATACACATACACACATACGTGTACAAGTCCCAGAAAAAATCAGCTCACGGAGCGATTGTATAAACCTCCAGAGTGATGCAATCAGATTCAGGCACTAGCAACAGTTAATGCAGGAACAGAAGAACACCAGAAAAGTAAAGTCAAATAAGAAACAGCAAAAGTTCCTCAGAATATTTACCACTCTATTGAGGCGAGTAGTTGCTGAAACTGTAAAAAGGGATAGATGGTCATTCGTCTTCAGCAGAGGACTCTGGATCACGTTGCGATCGTTCTGGAGTAGCCTGTCTCGATGATTCTCTGCTCCTGGATCTGTGAGGCACGATCTCTCTATTGCTTTTCGATTTGCGATCGTAGATTTGACCTGAGGAGCTTGGGTTTTGGAACGGTGAAGCATGGTCCCAGTTTGGTATATCCAATATGGGTAAGCCAAGGTCTTTGCAGAAGTCCTTCGTGCCTGCTGCCGAACGCAGGGTATATACTTTTCCCCCATCCGTTACTGATAATGAGAAGGGGAAGCGCCACCGATATGTCAGGCCTTTATCTCTTAGAGCTTGCAGGAGGGGTTTCAGCATGCGGCGCTTAGCCAGGGTAATTGCGGATAAGTCCTGGAACAATTGGATGGGCACCCCATTGAAAAGGATCTCGTCTTGGGAGCGTGCAGCGCGCATTATGTCTTCCTTCAGTGGAAATGAATCCAAGCAGCATATTATGTCTCTCGCCTTTTCCGTGTCTGTGTTGCGTGGGCGCAGTGCCCGGTGTGCACGAACAAATGCTATTTCTGGGTCCAGGGTTCTGTTCAGCAGCTTGTTAAAAATGTTAGTTAGCGCACCTTTAATGTCGTCAGTGCTCACCGTCTCTGGAACTCCTTTTACACGAATATTGCACCTACGACCCCTGTTGTCTAAGTCTTCTAGGTGTCTAGCATGTTCCAGGAGTCTTGAATCATGTTCATCCGAAGTACTACGGAGAGATTTTATCTGCGTCATTTGCTTGGAGTTTACAGCTTCCAGGGATTGCAGTCTGGATCCAATGGCAGCTACATCTGCTCTGACCTCCGAGATGGCGGAAAACAGTGAGTTTTTAATATCCTCCGCAATGCGCTGCATATCTGCTAGGGTGGCAGTTCTTTGTTGTCCTCCTTTTGCCTTGGAACTCTCGGGTGGAGAAGAGGAAGGGGTGCTACTTCCATCGCCCGTCGTCGCCATCTTGGAGGCCTGGTTGCTCGCCTTCTGAGATTTAAATATCTCGGGAACCGTCTTCCCCTGATGAGCCAAAGTTGTTTTGGGGGTAGCTGAAGTATTCTGTTGCCTTCGGGTGCCCGGCATATCTACGAGGGCCGACCAGAGAACTCTCGTTTGGTTGCTTTAGCGGACAGGGAGCGGGAGAAGAGGAATCAGGCAGCCATCTTCAGTCAGCGTCAAGCCACGCCCCCGCCCCTCTCCTTTTGTTTTTAATTCTACATGGACCACTCACAGGACCTGATCAGATACACTAAATAACGACTGTCAGGAACCGGCCCGCGGCACGCCTGCGTATACGGTTCCCGACTGCGGGTTTGACCAGATCAAGCGGGGAGCAGCCTTATTCGAGCTAAAACAAGGCTGGGACCCCTCAGAACACCTCTGACTGCCTCCACTAGCTGTTCGCTAGACACCTCCACTCTGCTGTCGAGTCCTCAGCGCGCACTCCGCGTTTTCGTATTCGGGTCAGCTTTGCGCTTAGGCCGAATACGGGAACGTCACGCACCCACACACACACACAGTTGCAATCTTACACTGTAGTGAAGCACAAACCCACTAACAGTCGTTCCGAACGATACTGTTAGCCACTCTGCTGCCGCTACTCGCACTGGCGTTTTTCGTACGTTGGGTCAGCTGCGCGCTTTAGGCCAACGTATGACAAACGCCCCCACACACAATGCAATTTCAATTTCATATGGTAGTGTTGCTCAAGCATACAATTAGGCATGGACTATACACAGTTGCACTTCAATCTCTTCTAGGCTATGAGTGTTAGTTTAGCACAGCAGAAGTCAAGCTTATTAAATAACGATTTAATATTCCATAAAAAACGTGGAACAATGCAGATCAGATTATATACAAAAGATTACAACAAATAAAATAAAAAGTTACAAAGAAAAAAGTTACAAAAATAAGAGGTTACAAAGATACACACCAAGCAATTTGCTTACCAAAATACAGGAATCCAGATAGAAGAACCTTGGACTTTTGTGGACGGACACAATTCTGGTTAGACCAGGAGTCCACTAGCTTGGGCCAGGAGACCGGCTGCCGCTACCGTCAGGAGGGGACTGACAGTGAAATAGTGTTTCTTCACCAAAAGTTGAGATGTGTTAGACTTTTCCTGACTAGGCTTGCTTTGTGTATTGAGACAATGGGCCGTCTCCTGAGTTCAAAAAGCCAGGCAGATAATCCCATTAGCAGGGAACCACTTTCAGAGGAACTGCATACAAAAACTCAAAGTACTTCATATGGTCAAGACAATACCCACTTCCTTGCCACAAGCAATCAAAGGCAACAGCTCCCTTCTAGCAGACCTACATGGAACACAGGAAGAAAAATGAAAGAATATGTTCCTGTTATCCTTATCATCAGCCTCATAACTAGCCGCTATATAATGACACGCCCCCTCTTCCAGATGGCGCTGGCAGATGATTCTAACGAATCGTCCTACCAAAGCCGACACTGACGGCCGGGCCTGGGGAAGTAACTCCTTAGCTCCAAGCTACAGGACTGGAAAGCTAGGTCAGGTTGCTGCAATGTGTCGTTGTCCCTGGCAACCTGACGTAACCAACCAGGGGAATGAGAGTCAGTGACAACAGTGAATTTGCGACCATAGAGACAGTGCTGCAGCTGGGGAAGGGCTCCAACCGTCGCTACACGCACTTTCTCTATAGTGGCAGGAGCTATCTCTCGGTCCCTTTGGTGAACGATTATCTGCTGGTCTGCCTCTTCCCCTTCGGACAGCTCTGAGGGAATAACCTCCCAGAACACTCTCAGCCCGCCCCTCCCAGCTGGTGACCTGCTGGCTAGCCCCCTGAGCTCTTCCAGGCTGCTGTCAAATCGAACAGCCCCAGAGAGCTCAGTGCTGCCTGTCACACATTTCAGGAAGGCTGCAGACGGAGAGGCTCCTGGGCCCTCAGGGCCAGGTTCCAAAGTGGATGTTGCTGACCCAGCAACATTTGTCACTTCAGTGGACAGTCCCTCTGCTGTAGACTCGCTAGCGCTGCGGGTTACCACGGCAGCTGAGGGAGCGCCCACCTTACACATATCATAAACCACATCACCTTTGGTCTTGAATCCATCTGAAGGGAAAAGATCTGGCCTGGTGCCATCTGCCCCTTCAGTGGACAGTCCACCTGCTGTAGCCCAGCGACCACTGCTGGTTACTCCTGCAGCCGACGGAGTGTCCACAGGACAAGCATCATTATGTAGCATAACACATATGATATCAACATTATCCGTCTTATACATATTGACATTTAGAACATCACATAAAACATCCACATTATCTGTATCATTACACACATTGCTAGTCAGCACTTCACAAGTATCATCAACAGTTCCTGCCTCGATCGCCTCGATAGTCCGTGCCTCATAAATGACATCATCAGTTTCTGCATTCTCTGTATCAACAGGTTCCACTCCAGGCCTAGGCACTGGAGACTCACTAAGGCTGGCTCCTAGCATACAGTCCATAGCCCCTGGGGCCTTGCCAGCCCTCCCCACTTGCACAACATTATCAAACAGTACCTTGCAAGAGTCCTGAACTTCTGCTGGGGATACAGGCTTCACGGGGTTTGGAGTCGGCTCATACCGGGCCACTAACCGTCCCAGGTCAGTACCCAGCAAAACGTTGGTGGGGATTCTGTCAGTCACCCCAACTTCTTTCAGTCCGCTGCCGGCCCCCCAATCCAGGTGGACCAAGGCGGTGGGTTTTGCTGGGGTGACACCCCCAATTCCTCTGACAGCAATCATTTTCCCAGGTATGTACTGCTCGGGGTTTACAAGCTGGGGATGTATGAGAGTCACTTCTGCTCCAGTGTCTCTCAGCAGAGTGGCAACTGTACCCCCAACCCTGACAAGCTGCAGATTCTCTGCATAGCCCGTGGCATTCCTGGTAGCACACAAAGCAGTTGGGACTTCACTGGGGTTTGAGGCCTCACTGGATTTTGGGGCCTCCCTCTTCCTCTCTGGGCAAGTCGTGCTGATATGACCCACCCTGTCACATACAAAGCATTTCCGAGTGTCAGTGGTTGGTTGCCTGAATCCAGGAGACAGCGGTGCTTGCCTCCTCTGGGTGCTGGGTGAAACAGGTTAAGCAATCTGTTCTCCTCTCCAGCTGGGCGTAGTAGTCCTCCGGGACTCGGGTGCTCTATGGGCCGTGTAGGAATCGGCCATTTCCGCAGCCTCATCGACGGTCTTTGGTTCTCGGTCCAGCACAAACAGCCGGACCTCAACAGGACAGGTGTGGAGGAACTGGTCTTTTATCATCAGCTCCTGCAGGGCATCCAAGGTTTTGACTGACAGTCCTTTTAACCACTGCTGTAAGGCAGTGCGCAGGTTGCAAGCATGATCCAGGTAGCTGTCATTAGGACCTCGCTGCACTGTCCTGAAACGCTTTCGATACACCTCTGGCGTGAGGTGATATCGCGCAATGATGGCTTTCTTAATCACCTCAAAGTCAGTTTCTTCCTCCTGGGGGAGACTCACAAATGCCTCCAGGGCCTTGCCTCTCAGCCCTGGTGTGAGGTATCTTGCCCACTGCTCACGGGGCACCCCATACTGCTGACAAGTCCTTTCAAACCCCTGTAGGAAAGTGTCTATGTCAGAGTCCTTGTCCATAGTGGGGAATTTATCCAGGGGGATTCTGTGGACTCGCTCACCTTCGCACTCTGCGGGTCCAGCAGACCAGTTCTGCTGCTGAAGTTTAGCCAGCTCCAGCTGGTGTTGCCGTTCAGCTCTTTCCCTCTCGGCCTGGAGTCGCTGTGCAGCTTGTTCCCGCTCGGCTTGGTGTCGCCGTTCAGCACTTTCCCTCTCGGCCTGGTGTCGCCGTTCAGCTCTTCTCTCCTCTGCCTGTTGGTGCAGTAGGATCAGCTTTAGGCGCAGTTCAGGATCAGCCGAGTTCAGTAGCTGTAGATCAGCTTCCAGAGATGGCATCTCCGTGTTCGGTGGATCATCCAGGACATCGTCGCCCCTCGCATTCTCAGTCAGGAACCGGCCCGCGGCACGCCTGCGTATACGGTTCCCGACTGCGGGTTTGACCAGATCAAGCGGGGAGCAGCCTTATTCGAGCTAAAACAAGGCTGGGACCCCTCAGAACACCTCTGACTGCCACCACTAGCTGTTCGCTAGACACCTCCACTCTGCTGCCGAGTCCTCAGCGCGCACTCCACGTTTTCGTATTCGGGTCAGCTTTGCGCTTAGGCCGAATACGGGAACGCCACGCACCCACACACACACACACACACACAGTTGCAATCTTACACTGTAGTGAAGCAAAAACCCACTAACAGTCGTTCCGAACGATACTGTTAGCCACTCTGCTGCCGCTACTCGCACTGGCGTTTTTCGTACGTTGGGTCAGCTGCGCGCTTTAGGCCAACGTATGACAAGCGCCCCCACACACAATGCAATTACAATTTCATATGGTAGTGTTGCTCAAGCATACAATTAGGCATAGACTATACACAGTTGCACTTCAATCTCTTCTAGGCTATGAGTGTTAGTTTAGCACAGCAGAAGTCAAGCTTATTAAATAACGATTTAATATTCCATAAAAAACGTGGAACAATGCAGATCAGATTATATACAAAAGATTACAACAAATAAAATAAAAAGTTACAAAAATAAGAGGTTACAAAGATACACACCAAGCAATTTGCTTACCAAAATACAGGAATCCAGATAGAAGAACCTTGGACTTTTGTGGACGGACACAATTCTGGTTAGACTAGGAGTCCACTAGCTTGGGCCAGGAGACCGGCTGCCGCTACCGTCAGGAGGGGACTGATTTGAGGTAGCTGTCCCCTGGTTTTTATAATGAAATATTCGCCTTGAGGCTGTAAGCCTGTGTGGACGGGGGGAGACTAGATTTAATTACATCCTCCTCAGTCATAATTGGATTTCCAGAGATCTAACATCCACAAAAAATGTACTATAGCCCACATACATGAAAATACTTCCTCAGTCCATGTTACAGGTGACACCCCATTGTTGACCCTATTTCCTATCTGATCAAAGATAAGGATAAAGTTTGCACCTCCACCAATAATTTAATTTCCTCACAGTGAAATAGTGTTTCTTCACCAAAAGTTGAGATGTGTTAGACTTTTCCTGACTAGGCTTGCTTTGTGTATTGAGACAATGGGCCGTCTCCTGAGTTCAAAAAGCCAGGCAGATAATCCCATTAGCAGGGAACCACTTTCAGAGGAACTGCATACAGAAACTCAAAGTACTTCATATGGTCAAGACAATACCCACTTCCTTGCCCCAAGCAATCAAAGGCAACAGCTCCCTTCTAGCAGACCTACATGAAACACAGACAGAAAAATGAAAGAATATGTTCCTGTTATCCTTATCATCAGCCTCATAACTAGCCGCTATATCATGACAACGACTACCCTCTTTTGAGGGGATTTGAAACATAACTTTTAATAATTTTATAATAAACAACCTGTCGCTGCCCTATATCATATATATTCTCTGTAAAAACAAAAAATGAGCTAGGTGTACATTATACGTTCAGATAGTGAGCAAAGTCACACCCCTTTGGCTCATAATAGTATAAGTAGATTACACAACTCCCCCCCCCCTCCCCCCCCATACAAAAACACGACGTTTCACTTCTCTATGGAAGCTTTTTCAAGGGAAATGCATAACGTGCCTAAAGTGCAGTAGTGCTAGGGTGCAATATACAAATGTACATTAAAATAACAGATCTAGAGAGGGTGTCGGCAGCCAAACCACACTGGCTCATACGTTGCCTTTTTAAAATGATCCCTGGTCACATGGGTAGGGGGCATTACATTCACACCTTTCCCCTCCCGAAGAGATCACCTGATTGGTTAGAAAAACAATCAATCGATTTGCAACCAATCCTGATGGGCATCATAGAGCCCTATGTATTCAAATAGACCCCTTAGAATTAGTCTAATCGCGCTACAAAACACATATAGTGTACCTCATAATGTGCAGTGTACAAGGCTTTTTGCCATAAATCGTCCTGTCACGTAAAAAAGGAGCAAATGTATCCTACAGTTCACGGCGAGATTCAGTGCTTCTGATTGGCTACCGGCAGATTTCGGTCACTGGGTACACGATGACCAATCCGGCGCATCAAACACCCGTTTTGGCATGCCCCCTATCTCCCCATAGGTCAGCTAGACTTGTCGGGGCGTATGAGGACTCGCTTACTATAGTGCCGACTTGATACCTTCAAGTGAGCCGTTCACTCCTCCAGGAATCGGCTCAAACGACTCATCCTCTTTGTTTACTAGCCGCGAGTCGGCTCTTTTCTCCGTACAGCCTATTAGCATAGTCTAGAAGGTGATTCATATATTTACTCTCTCTCAACTGTTAATTGTAGGACTCAACAATGAACCTTTCACCTTACTAAACAGTGTATGAGTGATGATTAGTTTTCTAACATATGTTACAGATTCCTGGATTTTTCCTCTGTCAACTCTTTATATCACATAATCCAGACGTAATTCTACATGGCATTGATTCAACAAGGTTCTGAAAGCATTCTTTAGAAATGTTGGCCCATATTGATAGTATAACACCTCGCAGTTGATGGAGATTTGTGGGATGCACATCAAGGGCACGAAGCTCCAGGTCCATCACATCCCAAAGATGCTCTATTGAGTTGAGATCTGGTGACTGTGGGGGCCATTTTAGTACAGTTAACTCATTGTCATGTTCAAGAAACCAATTTGCAATGATTCGAGCTTTGTGACATGGTGCATTATCCTGCTGGAAGTAGCCATCAGATGATGGGTACATGGTGGTCATGAAGGGATGGACATGGTCAGAAACAATGCTCAGGTAGCCCGTGGCATTTAAACGATGCCCAATTGGCACTAAGGGGCCTAAAGTGTGCCAAGAAAACATTCCCCACACCATTACACCACCACCACCAGCCTGCACAGTGGTAACAAGGCATGATGGATCCATGTTCTCATTCTTTTTTTTTATGTAGCCTCTTGTTCCTATTTGTAGGGGAGATGAGTGGTACCCGGTGGTGTCTTCTGCTGTTGTAGCCTATCTGCCTCAAGGTTGTGAGTGTTGTGGCTTCACAAATGCTTTGCTGAATACCTCGGTTGTAACTAGTGGTTATTTCAGTCAACGATGCTCTTCTATCAACTTGAATCAGTCGGCCAATTCTCCTCTAACCTCTAGCATCAACAAGGCATTTTTCGCCCAAAAGACTGCCGGATACTGGGTGTTTTTTCCCTTTTCACACAATTCTCTGTGAACCCTAGAAATGGTTGTGCGTGAAAATCTCAGTAACTGAGCAGATTGTGAAATACTCAGACCGGCCCGTCTGGCACCAACAACCATGCCACGCTCAAAATTGATTAAATCACCTTTCTTTCCCATTCTGACATTTAGTTTCGAGTTCAGGAGATTGTCTTGACCAGGACCACATCCCTAAAGGCATTGAAGCAACTGCCATGTGATTGGATGATTAGATAATTGCATTCATGAGAAATTGAATAGGTGTTCCTTATATTCTTTTAGGTGAGTGTATTTTAAATGTTAATAAATATTGATGAAAAAAAAAAGAAAAGTTGGGCAGCACAATGCAACGCTGCATTACATATGTATGCATTCAAGTAACAGGTATCTATTAAAATATTTTTTTATCAGTATTTTTTATTGATATTTAGCAAATAAACAGAAGATAATATCTAGAGTAACATTCATTCTCAATACAATCTAATATTAAACCATAGTGAACAATATCATAATGGTATAACTGTATAGAAGAGTACTGTATAACAGTCTAACAAAACATTGTTGGCCAAGATACCCAAAAAATATATTTAGACCCAGGATTACACTGGTCTTTTCCTCCTCTTGGGTGGATCTGATACCCTAAGGGCCCTTTTCCACTAGCAGTCGCTAGCGTTCACCCTGAACGCTAGCGATTGCTGAATCACAAAGCTAAAAAATTACCAGCGATTTCCCGACGTTTGCGGCCGCGATTTTGCTATGCTATGCACTGCATAGCAAAATCGCGGCAAATATCGCTCCGCCGCGCGTTCACGTTCCTGTAAAAAACGAATCGCGGTAGTGGAAATGACCTACCGCGATTCCTATGTTAAAAAGAAACCGTAGCGATTGTAAAATCGCTAGCGGTTTGCGACTTTCCGATTCAGCCAGCGCAAACGCGCTAGTGGAAAAGGGTGCTAAAGGTATGCACCCTTACGCTTTCCATAGCTTTACACATTCACTGCAGGGATCTAGATCTCAGACTTTGATCTCAGACAGTCAAGCAATGAGGAACATCATGCAAAGTGCAGTATGCTTTTATATACCTCCCAACTTTTTGAGATTAAAAAAGAGGTACACTTAAGCCATGCCCCACCACACCCCTAATCACGCCCCCAACACACAACTAGTCACGCATACCATAAAGATTTCAGAAGAAAAATATGTTGTTTTATAATTCAATCCACACTGGCCCTTTCCATCCTGGTTCATATTCCCTTATATTATCATTTGGTATTAAAGTGTAACTGACGGGCATAAAATCAAAAATCAATTCTTTATTTTTATCTGGAAAATAATAAGGATGCTTACCAGGCAATCCAAAAGTTAAAATCGCTATTAATTTTCTTGTTGATAAATTCCCCGTTTACCTGACTCTTATTTGGTACACACAAAATTTACACAAAAAGGAAGTTGCTGGGTTGTCCTATTTTGCTTCTCTATCTCCCCTCAGACTTAACTAATGCAACCTGATTGGCTGAAGCCTCTTTACCTCCTGTTTTCCCCTCCCACACCTCTGTTCCTCTCTGATTGGCCAATCTTTCTCATGCTGAGACACATATGTTATGTAAGCAGAGCAAGTATTTATCTACTTATATGTGTGTTGTTTTTTTTCTGAGATAGTATGGCTGACAGCTCCTCTTTAAGAAATATATCAATTTAAAGAAAACCTGTAACGAAAAAACCAGGGCTGTGGAGTCGGAGTCGGAGTCGTGGAGTCGGAGTCGTGGAGTCGGGCAATTTTGGGTGCCTGGAGTCGGAGTCGGGAAAAAATGCACCGACTCCGACTCCTAATGAATTTGTAACTGTAATTAAAATAGAAAATATGATAAAATGTTCTATTTCTCAGATAATAGTCATTAAAAATAATGTATATATACAGTATATATACAGTAATAGCTGTGCTTAGTCCACAAAAATGAAATAAACCAATCAAAATTAGTTACTTGTGCTGCTTCAATAAAGCAGTCCCCGTATTTTTAAGGTCAGATATACATATCTGATTGTGACTGTATATATGATGTGTACACAGGAATCTCTTATATATACTAAATAACATCTATGCTGTAAGAACAAAGCCTGATGTGTAGCTGTGTCACTAATAGAGATGGTCAACGAGATGGAAATAATTCTGCATTGATGCTGATTTATGCAAATGTATGCACTCCCTTTGCTGATGAAATCAAATAATTTGATATGTTGTTAAAATTTGGTTTGGTGACTACAAATTAAAGGGTACCTGAGACGGATGAAAAGTAAAGTTTTATACATACCTGGGGCTTCCTCCAGCCCCCTTCAGGCTAATCAGTCCCTCGCTGTCCTTCACCACCCGGATCTTCTGCTATGAGTCCTGGTAATTCAGCCAGTCAGCGCTGTCCGGCCGCATGCCGCTCCCACAGCCAGGAACATTCTGCACCTGCGCAATAGTGCTGCACAGGTGTAGTATGCTTCTGGCGGCGGAGTGTGTGCATGCGCACTACGCCTGACTGGCTCAAGTACCTGGACTCATAGCAGAAGATCCAGGTGGCGGAGGAGGACAACGAGGGACTGATTATCCTGAAGGCGGCTGGAGGAAGCCCCAGGTATGTATAAAACTTTAATTTCATCTGTCTCAGGTTTACTTTGTTACACAGTAGTACTATACTCTACATATGCACTCCCCACAGAGCTGCAGGGAATCCACTGAGAATGCTGTGCACATTGAACACAGAGGTGTTGTCTGTTTACAATCTCCTCATTCCCCTGCAGAGTACCTGCACATCATTCTTACATGTACCCACACTTACATTGCCTAGGGCCTGATAGATGTTCTTTGTTCCGGTTTGTACCTTTTACAAGTACTCTTACCAAGGACTAGTTTTAGTCTAAAGGGAATAAATATAGTAGTCTACATATCCTTCTCACTTCAGTTGTCTTGTAAAATTCCTAAGCGTTTGCAGTTAAGAGACGAATTTCATGTTACATACTTTTAATCAACAAAATTGTAATATGCAAATTAGAGGAGTCGGAGTCGTGGAGTCGGAGTCGGTGGAATCCTAAACTGAGGAGTCGGAGTCGGTGGATTTTTGGACCGACTCCACAGCCCTGGAAAAAACCTCCCCTGGGGGCTACTCACCTCGTGTGGGGGATGCCTCCGGGTCCTATTGCGGCTTCCCCCGTCCTCCTCGGTCCCACGGCGGCGGCGATAAAGCTCCTCGAACAGCGGGGATGTAAATATTTACCTTCCCCGCTCCAGCGCAGGCGCAGTATTGGCTCTCCACTCGGAGATAGGAAGAAAAAAACGATCGCTGTCGGGCCCCTCTACTGCGCAGGCGCAAGTCTTCTGCACCTGCGCAGTAGAGCGGACCTGACAGAGATCGGCTATTTTCGCCTATCTCCGTGCGGAGAGGCGCAACAGCACCCCCGCTGGAGCCAGGGAAGGTAAATAAATCAGCGCTTGTCGAGGGAGGATTCTTGGACACTTCGGGGGAGCCAGCGCTGGACTGCCTGCAGCTACAGGGGAGGGGGTAGCCTCATTGGGACCCTGAGGCTTCACCCTCCCGAGGTGAGTACCCCCCAGGGGAACTTTTTTTTGTTACAGGTTCTCTTTAAAGGATGGGAATAAAGTATAGGCCTTCTTCAAACAAACACTGCGCCAAAGTTCACACACTGGTTACCACTTAGTACAGTTCACAGTCAAATGGGTTCGCTGCAGAAAGTCCAGTTCTTGGATAACAAAATTCAATTAAACTGCCGCGCTCTCCATTCCTGTAATCATAAAAAAGACTCCGCATAGGGTAATATTGTTCAATCCTGTCGTTCACAATATTCCACCACCTACAGTTCACTCGTGCTTTGTGCTCCCCGGGTGGTGAATCACATCTGTCTCCCTCACCCCTTGTTAATATATGCTCACCAGATTCTCTCCACCTCAGTTATCAGGTGGGTCTCACACATCTCAGAAAAACTTGCTCCAGATCTCCCCACCTCAACTATCAGGTGGGTTTTACAGATATCAGAAAACCTTGTTCCTGCAAGGGAAAGATCTCTACATAGGGTAATATAGTTCAAGCAGCAATACAATTAAATCACTGAAACCCGTGTCTCTGTATCTACACCTGTGCCAAGTGCCAATCCACCACACTGCATGCCACACTGCTCACCAGATGTATCCCACCTCTTTATTAGGTGGAAACAGCGCTTTTTGTTATTCCAATCAACAACACGATCCTCAGTAGTATGCAAAAAGCCTCTTGTAGGGACTTTGATTTATTTTCTCCGTTAAAATTCACTCATAAACCATAAAAACAGAAGAAAGAAACGCATATAGCGTAATACTGTTGACAGTGCCTCTGTGCGCAATACAGAATCTCACTTACGCGTTCAGAAGCAGTCTGCGCATATCAAATACAGTAAGCTGCCAATGCCCATCCGCCTGGCTCCCGGGTGTGTGTCTGCCACACTCACGCTCTCCCGTTGCCGCCGCCTCCTCCTCCAGTCGCAGGATTCACTTGCGTGCGCCTCTTGCTTGACCGGCCGGTCCGTGCGCTGTCCTCACGACGTCAGACGCTTAGCTCCGGAGGTGCACTTCATAGCTAGTATATAAAGAGGTGTATTGTAGTGTTTAAGTGTATGTCACAGCAATAGCTTGAAAAAGAGGTTACTCTCGAAACGTCGCTGTTATGTTTGCTGTGATGAATTTACAATAAAAGAGCATATGAATTTCATGTGATGGTGCCGGCCGATTTCTATACATAGCTACAATTGTCTGGAGTGCTGCTGGACGGAGCCTTGGCACATCTAACTTGGCAACGTGAGGAGTGCATCACACCTACCTACAATTTACAGTATTACGCTATATGCGTTTCTTTCTTCTGTTTTTATGTTTTATGAGTGAATTTTAACGGAGAAAATAAATCAAAGTCCCTACAAGAGGCTTTTTGCATACTACTGAGGATCGTGTTGTTGATTGGAATAACAAAAAGCGCTGTTTCCACCTAATAAAGAGGTGGGATACATCTGGTGAGCAGTGTGGCATGCAGTGTGGTGGATTGGCACTTGGCACAGGTGTAGATACAGAGACACGGGTTTCAGTGATTTAATTGTATTGCTGCTTGAACTATATTACCCTATGTAGAGATCTTTCCTTTGCAGGAACAAGGTTTTCTGATATCTGTAAAACCCACCTGATAGTTGAGGTGGGGAGATCTGGAGCAAGTTTTTCTGAGATGTGTGAGACCCACCTGATAACTGAGGTGGAGAGAATCTGGTGAGCATATATTAACAAGGGGTGAGGGAGACAGATGTGATTCACCACCCGGGGAGCACAAAGCACGAGTGAACTGTAGGTGGTGGAATATTGTGAACGACAGGATTGAACAATATTACCCTATGCGGAGTCTTTTTTATGATTACAGGAATTGAGAGCGCGGCAGTTTAATTGAAAGTATAGGCCTTGTTCACATTGCGTTCCGCTCACGTTAGCGTTGGGCTTTTTTTTAAGCAATTTTTTTTTTATTCCCGGCGCTTGGGTGGGCGTTGCGTTTTTATGAAAAGTGCTTTTCTAAACGCTTTCCCCGAGCGTTTTTTAAATTCACTCCCTGACGCAAGTCAGGAAGTGAACTCTTTGACCCGTAAAAAAATAAATACAATGGCCTCAATTCACTAAGCTTTATCAAACACTTTATCAAACGTTTGATAAGTTACCTCATGGGTAAAATCTTTTGAATTAACTAAAATGGTATAGATTTATTGAACGTTTTATCGATAAAACATTTGATAAATATATAACACCTTAGTGAATTCAAAATTAGATTTTACCAATGAGGTAAATTATCAAACGTTTGATAAAGTGTTTGATAAAGCTTAGTGAATTGAGGCCAATGTATTTATTCTTAAAAACCCGAATGCAATCGCTGCACAAAGCGATTTTGTTTTTCCTATACCTTCCATTGACGCAAAATTGACTCAAAAATGGTACATGCAGCACTTTCCTGAGCGGATCGAAAACAAACTGCTCAGATGTGAACTGTCTCATAGAGAATCATTGCACAAGCGCTTAAAGAAATCGCAAAACGCCTCTAGTGTGAATGAGCCCTAAGAGTCAATGAAACACATTTTTCAGTAGATAAAATACATATATTTACACAAATCTGTACAGTCCTAAAAGAGGGACCAATGGGGAAGAAAGAGGGACAGAGGGATTGGGTTCCCAAAGAAGGATTGTCCCTCCAGAAGAGGGACAGTTGGGAATTATGTTTTTATTGTCGTGTCCACCCACTACTTCCAAATTGTTTGAACTAGCAAAGTTAAAGGACAACTGAAGTGAGAAGACTATGGAGGCTGCCATGTTTATTTCATTTTAAATAATATCAGTTGCCTGGCAGCCCTACTGGGCTGTTTGGCTGCAGAAGTGTCTGAATCACACCAGAAACAAGCATGCAGCCAATCTGTCAGATCTGACATTAATGTCAGAAACAACTGATCTGCTGCATGCTTGTTCAGGGTCTGTGGCTGAAAGTATTAGAGGCAGATGGCCAGCAGGGCTGCCAGGCAACTGGTATTGCTTCAAAAGGAAATAAACATGGCAGCCTCCATATACCTCTCTCTTCAGTTGTCCTTTAATTAACCTTCACATGCAAAGCTGCACGGCATTCTGGACTGAACCAGGAACCCTTCCTACATGTAGACTGCGCATACAACTCCACACGACGCATACACCTCTCCTCCGCTGGTTTCCATGACGTGGCGCCCTCCTGTGACTATTTGGTATAACAATGCTTTCTCAGAACTTTGCACCTCCAAGATGGCAAATTGCTAGCACTGGTTGTGATGAATGCACTTCCGCCTCCCACAAAATGGCGGTTTAGATACATTGATGTGTCTGATCTGCATGCGCAGAATCACATAAAGTTGCACAATGTCGCACGGCTTCTTCCATGGCTGATTAACACATGCTCAGATGTAGTAATTTTAAGCTGCCCCTGAGATGCACGGTAGTAGTGCGCACGCTGCAGCACTTCTGCGTATAGTGCTTACAGCGCAGGCCCTGCACAAAGATATAAATGATACTGTGCGTAAGATACATTCTCTGCCACCCTTGGATGTATGTTGTCACTGGAATTCAACAGTCCTACAAGCTCTTCCAAGCAGCTGGCTGCAGCCCGGATCTGTGTTGTTTCTCCCTCACACACACTAAAGTTAATCGCCAGCACAAATCTTTCCTCCTATTCTAGATGGCCTCTCTAAGGGCTTGTTCACACTATGAGAGCTTTTCGTTTTTGAAAAGCGCTGGCGATTTTTAAAATCGGGTTGTTTGAGCAATGTTTCTCATTGTGAGTATTCTCACACGAGCGGTGAGCTTTCTTTCCAATCGCAAACGCGGCTCCTGCACCATTTCCTGAGCGTTTGCAATTCAATACAAAGTATAGAGAAACCGCAAAGCGCTTGAAAAAACGCTTAGAAAAGCGATTTGCCAAGCACTTTTTAAAATGAATACATTGGGATTGATTCATTAAGACAAATAGCATGTCTTATCAGAGATTACATACCTTATCAGAGTAGCAGAGCGAGTGCTACAAACCCGCAGGGGTTCAGGGCAGGACGAGTGGAGCTCTCATCATTGCCAATTAGCAGGCATAAGTTCGTAGAGCTTGCTATGATACTCTGATAAGGCGTGTTAACTTGGATAAGGCATGCTATTTGTCTTAGTGAATCAAGCCCCATTGTATTTATTAAGTTCTAGGTTATAGAGTTCACTTCCTGATTGTCATCAAGAAAAAAAAAACGCCAAACAATTTCAAAACAAAATCGCTCTGAAAAGCGCAGACAAAAGCGCTTGTGATTGTGTTGGCGATTTCTAATGTGAACTAGCAAGATAAGGACATCTGTGCGGCTGTGGCATTTCATGCCTCAGTCCCCCCTCACATGCAGTTCACATACTCCTTTCCTTTTATTCCATTGGATAAACTAGAAAGTTTCCCTGCAGTTTCGCACTATAGCCACTAGCCAGGGTAAGCGTAGCCCAGCGGAAACCAGCTACAGAACAGCAGCTCTACAGTCTACAGAAGCATAGTCTGAGCCGCGCTGTGTCTGATTGTGCTGCTGATTCTCCCGCAGAATGTGGAAGTAATGTCTGCGCATGTATGCCATAGGAGGCAGCACAATCCGACAACGTAACATCCTGGGTACGGAAGCCGGCAGGTTCAGACATGTCCGATAAACATGGCGGCTGAATCGGAGATAGAGCTTCCCAAGTTGTCGGAGCTGTTGGAAAAAGGGGAGCAGATACTGACGGAGGTGGAGGCATGCAAAGAGCCGCTCGCATCCCGAGAGGTGCAGGATAAGGTGAAGAAAGGACTCGGCATGCTGGAGCAGGCCACACGCATGGTCACCCAGCTGGATCTGTTTAGGTACGGGAAGCCCTATCGGCTAGGGAAACGGAGCTGCGGCTGATTTAATAAAGCACATGCGTAGGAAACTGGAGCAAAAAAGCGTCTTGTCAGATCGTCGAGCATTACACTGATTTTCTTGTGCAATTAATTGGCGTACATCGTCGTACTAATATACATATACGGACTTTCCAGTGCAGTCTCCTACTGTCACACTAGCGTTTCCTTGTCTTTTGTCTCTAACCTACCCTCTCCTCTGCCGAATTTTCAGTGTAATGCTCGCCATACATCTGGCAAATTCAGGGATGGACTTTCGTGTACTGAAGTACTAAAATTTGGAATTCTAATGATGATTACTGCAGCTGTGATGCGGGATGGGGGGGTTAACTTACCCAGAAGTCTGCAGATCCAGTGCGTGTCACCGCTGTTGTACGCAACCTATGGGACGCGTTCCGCCACTCACTACCGCACGTCCATGTCCTCCTCCTGGAATAAGGAGGAAGTGCAAACTCCGGTAGTGAGTGATAGAATGTGTCCCATAGGTCTCGTATTACAGCGGTGACATGCATAGGATCCGTGGACTTTTGGGTAAGTTAACCCCCCATGCCGCGGTCACAGCTGCAGTAATTAATCTTCATTACAATTCCAAATTCGAGTACTTCAGAACTTGAAAGCCCATCCCTGCTAGTGATATTGTAGCTTGATTGACCATCCAATTTGAAAATTTTATTGAATCACATGAAAATCAGTGGAGCAGCAAACATGCCTGATCGACGATTGGGCGAATGTATCAATCAAGCATAGACCCAATGTATGAGGGAGGTGATTAAAGAGGTATGTACATCTATTGACTGAGCATGCTGGAAAATATCAGGCTGATGGGATCGATCGGGTCTGTAATATTGCAACAGATCCCTGATCTCTGTCCCCCTAAATGTGGCCGTGCATTGGAAATCGCAGCCGCAGTGACTCTTGGTCTTGTCCGTTGCTTTGCCTGAGCGCCACCAGGGGGAACCTTAACTTTGGGTAGAAAGGTGGCATCATGAAGCTAGTTCCCGAGAGAAAAATCGATTGGGAATTGGCCTGCTAGCATATCTCTCTCCTATCAGAGAGAGAGATCTGTTTCTCGGTTGCCCATATAGCCCTAGATGTCCTGTAAGGCTCTATCTTAATGCTGCCTGGATTGAGGAGGGGGTCTTGGGGTTAATAACTTACCTGATCTCCTGTAATTCATTAGACAAGTGCTCTTTAGGGGAAAAAACTGCTCATGGTGCTTTTGGCTGCTGCCCTCTCACAGGTTGGGGTGGCCACAGAACCTCAGAAGACTTTAGAAAAATAAGCACAACTGTCTTTCCAATGAGGGGAGCGCATCACATATTTAATGAATTAAGGGTGACCAGGCATGTTAACTCTGTTAACCCTGAGATTCCCACCTGGCAGCATTAACAGGTTGACATGACAGGCTCTGTATTTTACACAGGAAGTATTTTCCTCAGTAACCTTTCTTCTCCCCTGCCTACTGTACTGGATGAAAAACTGATCTATTTTCTGTTTAAATGGATCAGTTTGTTACCTTGGCCATTGGCTCTTCATTCAGGTAGTGAGCCACTTGGTACCTCTTGCCATGTTCCTCCACTACAACAGCTGCTGTCAATTCAGGTCACCCAATGCTAGAAACGCTGGTACAAGTATACCAATCCCAGAGCCTCATCAGAAGCATTGGGCTACTATTGATTTGCAAAAGACTAATAGAAATCCTCTCTGAGATCCAGGGAGGATTTTCATTGGTATGATACTCGGTGAACCAATGAGAATTGTCCCTGGGGAGAGACCACCATTCCCATTGGTATATTGCAAACCATTTGTAGTATGATGTTTCTGATGTGGCTCAGTCTGGGATTAGTATAAAAGCATTTCTAGCATGCATGCAGAGACCCGAATGGATGCAGGAGCAGTGTTGGTGGACCTGAATGGATGGCGACAGGCAAAACTTATGCGATGAGCAGCCTAGGGAGGATGGACACTGTTCGTTCTCATTGGCAAAAATGTATTCCGTCGGCCTCCATCGTCATCCTCTTTGTCTGGTTGATCGGGCAGGACCCAAAACTGCGTTCCACTCACCAGACCACACCCAGCGGGGCAGAGGCGGTGTGCTGACATGCTGAGAGGTGAACTCTGACCCGCCCCCTCACCAGGAAGTGACTGGAGTTTTGAGTCCGCAAGGAGAAAAGCGCAATATAAATGTTATTTGTCTTGTCATTTGTCTTGGAGTACCGCTGCGTGTGATGCGGCGGCGGTATGTTAGATTCTAGAGCCGACTACTACCCGGAGCAGAGAGTCATCAGCGTGAGAGAGGGGAGCCGATTCATTGAAGGATTCAGACGGTGGTAGGAGGAGGAAGATCGGCAACCTAAGAGAGGGAAGGACACTGATTACTGCAGGGTTTGGTGCGACTGGCCAAAGTACCTGCAGGTCCTAGTCTGTTCGGGTGGTGGAAGGAGAGAGGTGGAGAGGAAATTGGAGATCACTATCTGGTGCGATTGGCCAAAAAAGGAAACTTGGAGATGTCTCGTGGGAGAAACAGAGGAAAGAGTGATAGCAGTTCACAGACTGCGGATATACGTGGCTTCGTGGAGGTGAGATCCAAAGAATCTGCTGGAGGAGATGGAGGAATCACCTGCCGAGACCGCTGGTGCTGTCGGATAATCTGGGGACGAGTGTGTATCGATAAAAGGCCCTGCAAGGAAAAGTGAGCAGGGACAGAGGAAGAGGAGGAGGACTGGCAGGAACGGGTGAGATCTTTGCCAACTCTGTCTATGGAGAGTCTGAGAGATTGGAAACATCGTTCCATAAAGAAATGATGGATATTAATAAGGTGGAGAAGGTAGAGCAGACTGTGACTGATTTGTCTTTTAAAGTTAAAGCATAATAAGAAGTTTGATGAGTTAATGTCCCAATTGGATGACTATGAAAATCGGAGTCGCAGACAAAATATTAGAATAAAGGGGCTTTCTGAAAATGTTGCTGCAGCTGATTTAACCACTTGAGGACTGTAGTGTTAAACCCCCTAAGGACCAGGCATTTTTATTGTTAATTGGCCACTGTAGCTTTAAGGCCAAGCTGCAGGGACGCACAACACAGCACACAAGTGATCCCCCACCCCTTTTCTCCCCACCAACAGAGCTCTCTGTTGGTGGGGTCTCATCGACCGCCACCCCAAAACCCCATCCCCCCCCCCCCCCGTGTTTATTTTTTTTTTTTTTAAATAAATATTTTTGTTGTTGGGTTTTTTTTTTGTTGTTTTTTTTTTTAATATCCCTCTTTTTTTTGTTTGTTTTGTAAACCCCTCCCTCCCCCCCCAGCCAGCCAATCCTGCGATCGGCTGTCATAGGCTTCTGTCTATTAGAGCCGATCACTCTCTTGTCCTCCAAGGGGACAGCCGTTTCACACGGCTGTCCCCAGTACAGCGCTGCTGCTGATCGCAACAGAAAAGACCGTGGTTTCGTCGTCTAACAGCCTTCCGAGCGGCGACTAAAGGTGGGGCGGAGCTCCCCCCCCCCCGAGCGGAAGATGCGCGCGATCTCCTGCAAAATGCAGCCCCAGGACTTGACGCCCATAGGCGGTCCTGGGGCTGCCGCCGTGACCACGCCCATTGGCGTGGAGCGCTCTTTAAGTAGTTAAAGGAGACTGTTCTGAAGATCTTTAATATCATTTTGAAAAATGACAGACCAATTGAGATTGATAGAGTGCATAGATCGTTAGGTCCCAAGAAAAATGATCGCAAGAAACCAAGAGTTGTGATATGCAGGCTTTTGTGCTTTTCTGACAGGGAAGAGATCATGTTTAAAGCTAGATAAATTGGCTCAGTTAATGTGGCTGAAAGTGTAATTGATTTGTATCCGGATCTTTCGTGGAGGACTTTGTCGATTAGAAGGACAGTGAAACCTTTATTGGAGGAGTTAAAAAAAAAATCAGTGCTAAATACAAGTGGGGTTTCCCGTTTAGATTAAGTGTAGATTTGAACGGGAAGTCTGTGACTTTGAGGTCAAAGGATGATCTAAAAAAGTTTTGCGAGACTTTAAACATTCCTTTGGTGGAGTTTGAAGATTGGAGATGTATTGATTTCAATGTTTTTTTCCCAACAGGATAAATGGCAGAAGAAAAATTTTAAGCTTTTCCTTTTTACAGTAATGAAGCATATGAATAAGTATTCGTTGATTTGATATGTATGCGTTAGATAGAGATAAAACTGGTGGGGGGGAGGTGATGGGAGGGTGGCTGCTGAGTCTTCTCGGATCTCTTGTGGGAGGGTCTCTAGAAATTGGGAGACTAGGAGAATTGGATTCTCTGGAAAGGGGCATCCTGAGGGGACAATTGGTGTTCTGTTTTGGGTTTTTTTATGTATTTTTGGGTTATTCCTGGTTTATTTTTTGCTTTTGTTTTTTTCTCCTTCTGATTTCCTATAAGCAGATAGTGGAGGGTGGGGAAGATGTCTCGAGAAGGTGATAGTTTAAGAATTCTTTCCTATAATGTTAAAGGTTTGGGGTCTCCTGTTAAGAGAGGCAAATTGTGGATGGAGATGCATAGAATAAAGCCTCAGATACTTTTTTTGCAGGAGACGCATTTTTGGGGAGATAAGATGCCGAGAATGCCAGTCTATGTTCGACAAATGTTTTTTTTTCAAATTCTCCAGTTAAAAAGGCTAAGGGTTATAAAGCAGAAAACCGAGAGCCCAATATAGCGTAGTAAGTATTGGAACAGGGAGAAATGAATGAATCGTAAGTATTATACTTACAAACCGGGGTTACCCCCTAAGGCAACCACTGTAAAGGCAGGTGGGGAGGTTAGGCCTGTCCACACTCAGGACTAAGATGTCTCTCTCTGTGGATAGAAGAAAAGGATGTACCACCCTTCCACCATGGGTGGATATCTTGATTTGTAAGGATGTACAGAGGTGCCACAAGGATAAAATAGGCGAAAATCGTTTAAAAAGTTCAGGAGGCGGTGGTGGACCAGCCACTCCAAAACAGACATGGTGCTGTCAATTGAGGTAGTAACAATTTATTCACGTACTCCTAGAAACAACTGGCAACGCGTTTCATGGGCACAGTCCCGCTTCATCAGGCAATAAACAGGAGTATCACACTGAAATTGACAGAGATAGAAAGCATCATCAGAATGCTGTGTGTGGCATTATTGCATCATATGTGTCGTTATTGCATCATATGTGTGCGGTTGTCTGGTAAGAGTTAAGAATTGAGGGATCTGCTATAAGTGGAGATGCTTAGTGAAGGATAATATAACATACAAAGATATATCTGAGAAAATTGACAGTTAAGGTACCAATATGAAATTGTGCAACCAAAGCATCAATATTTGCAACTAGTAACAGAGGCTGTTTTGTATATCAATAAGAAAATACCACAACCTTATCTGTACATGTGTATGGATAAGATGACCACTGTGTGGTAGTGCAAAGTGGTAGGGGGGAAAGAGGGATGCAGAATGTGGAATTGCAGCTTGGGGTTGGGGCTAAGAGCGTGAGCAGAAAAGTGAAGTTGGGCATACAGTAGCTGTTAAGAGGGAAAAGTAATGAAAAATGTATGCGTGCGGGGTAGTAAGGTAAATACAAAGTATAACAAGCAGTTATTGTAAAAAGTGACACTTACCAGCAAGGGGTCCAATAACAGTTTGGCACCTCTGTGCTGGTGTGTCAGGGCGAGCTTGTAATATATATATATATATATATATATATATATATATATTTCAATTAGTGACGATTGTGGGGCTGGGGCAGCGAGGGATTGGGCGTGGGTAAGAGAATGGCAGTGAATTAGGGAGGCATTAGGGAGAGGTGTCCCGGTGATGGTTTTGTCGACGGATGCGGAGAAGACATTCGACAGGGTAGACTGGAATTTTATGTCCACTTTTCAAAATATGTGGGGTTTGGAGATATGTTAGGATGGGTTGCATTATACTCTAATCCAACTGCAAGGGTGAGAGCGAACGGTGCCCTGACGGATGCCTTCTTCTTGTCCAATGGGACGAGGCAAGGATGCCCTATGTCTAGCATTATTTTTATTTTGACGTTAGAGGTATTTTTGTGTATGGTTAGGAAATCTGGGGATATCCATGGGGTAGTAGTTGAAGAGATGCATAAAATGTCGTCCTTTGCAGACGATCTTCTGTTTTATGTTTCTGAACCACTGGTGTCACTGCCTAATTTGATAAAGGAAATTGAGAGGTATGGGGTTTTTTCAAATTTTAAGATTAAGGTTTCTAAATCTAAGGCGCTTAATGTATCATTGGCTCCAGTTGTTTTGAATACAGTTAAGAGTAATTTTTCATTTCCATTCAGAAAGGATGCAATCAGATATTTGGGTACAATGTTACCTAGCGATTTGAAAAAATTGTATTGTCTTAATTATGTCCAATTACTTAATTCAATTAAAAAAGATTTGGAGGGGTGGGGAGGGAAGAGGGTTTTCTTGGTTTGGGTGCATAGATATTATTAAGATGAACGTATTACCTAGGTTGGTTTTCTGTATGTCAATGATTCCGATCTGTGTGCCTGCAGCTTTTTTCAGGGCCTTTAAATCAATCTTTATACGATTTGTATGGCAGGGGAGGTCTTCGAGATTAGCATATGGAATTTTGGTTAATCCCAAGGAAAAAGGGGGACTGGGGTAGGCCTGAACAATGTATTGTTTTTGGATCGAAATCGCGATCCCGGAAATGCCGATTCCGGGATCGCCATGGCAACAATATTCGGTCCCCCTCTGTCGCTCTCTGCAGCGGCAGTTTGCGGGGGCTCATTGAGTACACTTCTCCGAGTGGAGGCGGGACACTCTCTCCCACAACTTCCGCCCACTGTGCAGCCAATCAGCGAGCGGGCGGCAGGCTCCGCCCGCAGGCTCTCACACTCCTCCCAACATTAGCTGGGTGGGCGGCAGACTCCGCCCACATGGCTGTCAATCACCGAGTGCTACGAGTGGCAGACTCCGGCCCGCAGGCTCTCGCACTCCATCCCGGCGGCTCAATATTCCCTGCACCTCCACATCAATCATAAGCTGGGCAGGTGGCAGGCTGAGTCTGCTGCTGACAATCACTTATTTGTATTGGGGGATTTGTGTCACTTTTTGTTAAGTGGTATGATGAGCAGCAGGCTTTTACTTGGCAACTCCCTCCTCCCAGTGCTTCAACATCATTGGGCGGGCGGCAGACTCCACCTGCATGTGTGTCAATCAATCTATGTAACATGGCCAGCAGACTCCGCCCACACTCCTGTCAGTCAAGTTTTGTATGCCTCTGCCACGCTGCACTGTGTGTCAGCGTGATAATGATGATGATGTGGTGTGGCTGACTGTGTGGTGATCATCCTGCATTCTGCAAAGCTGAAGTGGGGGACCTGGGGGCACTGTTGAATTTGAAAATCGTGAATCGAAATCGCAATTTCTGACAAATCGTGCAATTCAATCTTTTCCTAAAATCGTTCAGGCCTAGACTGGGGCTTCCTGATCTGAAGTCGTATCATGTTGCATGTGTCCTGGTTATACTATTTGATTGGACATATGGGGGTGGAGTGAAAAGTTGGGTCAATATTAATAAAAAGAATTGGTTGGATTAGATCTGGCAAAGGTTTTTTTTGGCTTCCAGGAGTGTCTAGGGGGCTGCCAGGATTTACTCCCTTTTGGATTAAGAATATAATTAAGGTTTGGGATGGAGTTAATAAAAAGTGGGGTTGGTTTGGGGGGGGGGGGATTTCCCTTTTGTCACCATTGGAGGGTTTCTCTTTTTTTTTCACCAGGTAAGGAAAAGGTTTTTTTTTGGTTTATGGGGGTATAGAGGAGGGGTGGTCTTAAAGGATATTTTGAAAAATGGGAAAATCAAGTCTCTTAATGAGATGTTGGAGGAATTTGGACAATTTCCATTTGACTTTTGGAGATATGCACAGTTGAAGCATTTTTTAGCAGAGACGGAGAGAACCTCTTACTATAGAGTTGAGTTGTCTGAGTTTAAAAAGTTATTTGTTTTGGAGGCTCCTCCTGTACATCGTGTCGTTCCTGTATAGAGAGATGAATCGAATGGGAGATGGGGATTTTTTGGGTTACTTAACCACTTGAGGACCACAGTCTTTTCGCCCCTTAAGGACCAGAGCCTTTTTCTCCATTCAGACCACTGCAGCTTTCACGGTTTATTGCTCGGTCGTACAACCTACCACCTAAATGAATTTTACCTCCTTTTCTTGTCACTAATACAGCTTTCTTTTGCTGCTATTTGATTGCTGCTGCGAGTTTTAGTTTTTATTATATTCATCAAAAAAGACATGAATTTTGGCAAAAAAATGACTTTTTTAACTTGCTGTGCTGACATTTTTCAAATAAAGTAAAATTTCCTATACATTTGAGCGCGAAAGTTATTCTGCTACATGTCTTTGATAAAAAAAAAACCATGCAGTGTATATTTATTGGATTGGGTAAAAGTTATAGCGTTTACAAACTATGGTGCCAAAAGTGAATTTTCCCATTTTCAAGCATCTCTGACTTTTCTGCGCACCTGTCAGGTTTCATGAGGGGCTAAAATTCCAGGATAGTACAAATACCCCCCAAATGACCCCATTTTGGAAAGAAGACATCCCAAAGTATTCAGTGAGAGGCATGGTGAGTTCATAGAAGATTTTATTTTTTGTCACAAGTTAGCGGAAAATGACACTTTCTGACAAAAAAAAGAAAAAAAGTTTCCATTTCTTCTAACTTGCGACAAAAAAAAATAAAATCTGCCACGGACTCACTATGCTCCTCTCTAAATACCTTGAAGTGTCTACTTTCCAAAATGGGGTCATTTGTGGGGTGTGTTCACTGTCCTGGCATTTTGGAGGGTGCCTAATTGTAAGCACCCCTGTAAAGCCTAAAGATGCTCATTGGACTTTTGGCCCCTTAGCGCAGTTAGGCTGCAAAAAAGTGCCACACATGTGGTATTGCCGTACTCAGGAGAAGTAGTATAATGTGTTTTGGGGTGTATTTTTACACATACCCATGCTGGGTGGGAGAAATATCTCCGTAAATGACAATTGTTTTATTTTTTTTACACACAATTGTCTATTTATAGAGATATTTCTCCCACTCAGCATGGGTATGTGGAAAAATACACCCCAAAACACATTATACTACTTCTCCTGAGTACGGCGATACCACATGTGTGGCACTTTTTTGCACCCTAACTGCGCTAAGGGGCCCAAAGTTCAATGAGTACCTTTAGGATTTCACAGGTCATTTTGAGAAATTTCGTTTCAAGACTACTCCTCACGCTTTAGGGCCCCTAAAATGCCAGGACAGTATAGGAACCCCACAAATTACCCCATTTTAGAAAGAAGACACCCCAAGGTATTCCGTTAGGAGGATGGTGAGTTCATAGAAGATTCTTTTTTTTTGTCACAAGTTAGCGGAAATTGATTTTAATTGTTTTTTTTCACAAAGTGTCATTTTCCGCTAACTTGTGACAAAAAATAAAATCTTCTATGAACTCACCATACTCCTAACGGAATACCTTGGGGTGTCTTCTTTCTAAAATGGGGTCATTTGTGGGGTTTCTATACTGCCCTGGCATTTTAGGGGCCCTAAACCGTGAGGAGTAGTCTTGAAACCAAATGTCGCAAAATGACCTGTGAAATCCTAAAGGTACTCATTGGACTTTGGGCCTCTTAGCGCACTTAGGGTGCAAAAAAGTGCCACACATGTGGTACCGCCGTACTCAGGAGAAGTAGTATAATGTGTTTTGGGGTGCATTTTTACATATAACCATGCTGGGTGGGAGAAATATCTCTGTAAATGACAATTGTTTGATTTTTTTTTACACACAATTGTCCTTTTACAGAGATATTTCTCCCACCCAGCATGGGTATGTGTAAAAATACACCCCAAAACACAATATACTACTTCTTCTGAGTACGGCGATACCACATGTGTGACACTTTTTTGCAACCTAGGTGCGCTAAGGGGCCTAACGTCCTATTCACAGGTCATTTTGAGGCATTTGGATTCTAGACTACTGCTCACGGTTTAGGCCCCCTAAAATGCCAGGGCAGTATAGGAACCCCACAAGTGACCCCATTTTAGAAAGAAGACACCCCAAGGTATTCTGTTAGGAGTATGGTGAGTTCATAGAAGATTTTTTTTTTGTCACAAGTTAGCGGAAAATGACACTTTGTGAAAAAAAAAAACAATACATATCAATTTCCGCTAACTTGTGACAAAAAATAAAATCTTCTATGAACTCATCATACACCTAACAGAATACCTTGGGGTGTCTTCTTTCTAAAATGGGGTCACTTGTGGGGTTCCTATACTGCCCTGGCATTTTACGGGCCCAAAACTGTGAGTAGTCTGGAAACCAAATTTCTCAAAATGACTGATCAGGGGTATAAGCATCTGCAAATTTTGATGACAGGTGGTCTATGAGGGGGCAAATTTTGTGGAACCGGTCATAAGCAGGGTGGCCTCTTAGATGACAGGATGTTTTGGGCCTGATCTGATGGATAGGAGTGCTAGGGGGGTGACAGGAGGTGATTGATGGGTGTCTCAGGGGGCGGTTAGAGGGGAAAATAGATGCAATCAATGCACTGGGGAGGTGATCGGAAGGGGGTCTGAGGGGGATCTGAGGGTTTGGCCGAGTGATCAGGAGCCCACACGGGGCAAATTAGGGCCTGATCTGATGGGTAGGTGTGCTAGGGGGTGACAGGAGGTGATTGATGGGTGTCTCAAGGTGTGATTAGAGGGGGAAAATAGATGCAAGCAATGCACTAGCGAGGTGATCAGGGCTGTGGTCTGAGGACGTTCTGAGGTGTGGGCGGGTGATTGGGTGCCCGCAAGGGGCAGATTAGGGTCTAATCTGATGGGTAACCGTGACAGGTGGTGATAGGGGGTGATTGATGGGTAATTAGTGGGTGTTTAGAGGAGAGAAGAGATGTAAACACAGCACTTGGGAGGTGATCTGATGTCGGATCTGCGGGCGATTTATTGGTGTGGGTGGGTGATCAGATTGCCCGCAAGGGGCAGGTTAGGGGCTGATTGATGGGTGGCAGTGACAGGGGGTGATTGATGGGTGGCAGTGACAGGGGGTGATTGATAGGTGATTGACAGGTGATCAGTGGGTTATTACAGGGAATAACAAATGTAAATATTGCACTGGCGAATTGATAAAGGGGGGTCTGAGGGCAATCTGAGCGTGTGGGCGGGTGATTGGGTGCCCGCAAGGGGCAGATTAGGGTCTAATCTGATGGGTAACAGTGACAGGTGGTGATAGGGGGTGATTGATGGGTAATTAGTGGGTGTTTAGAGGAGAGAATAGATGTAAACGATGGATTTGGGAGGTGATCTGATGTCGGATCTGCGGGCGATCTATTGGTGTGGGTGGGTGATCAGATCGCCCGCAAGGGGCAGGTTAGGGGCTGATTGATGGGTGGCAGTGACAGGGGGTGATTGATGGGTGGCAGTGACAGGGGGTGATTGATAGGTGATTGACAGGTGATCAGTGGGTTATTACAGGGAATAACAGATGTAAATATTGCACTGGCGAATTGATAAAGGGGGGTCTGAGGGCAATCTGAGCGTGTGGGCGGGTGATTGGGTGCCCGCAAGGGGTAGATTAGGGTCTAATCTGATGGGTAACAGTGACAGGTGGTGATAGGGGGTGATTGATGGGTGATTGATGGGTAATTAGTGGGTGTTTAGAGGAGAGAAGAGATGTAAACACTGCACTTGGGAGGTGATCTGATGTCGGATCTGCGGGCGATCTATTGGTGTGGGTGGGTGATCAGATTGCCCGCAAGGGGCAGGTTAGGGGCTGATTGATGGGTAGCAGTGACAGGGGGTGATTGACGGGCGATTGACGGGTGATTGACGGGTGATTGACAGGTGATCAGGGGGGATAGATGTATACAGTACACGGGGGGGGGGGGGTCTGGGGAGAATCTGAGGGGTGGGGGGTGATCAGGAGGGGGCAGTGGGCAGGGGGGGGGGATAAAAAAAAAAAATATAGCGTTGACAGATAGTGACAGGGAGTGATTGATGGGTGATTAGGGGGGTGACTGGGTGCAAACAGTGGTCTGGGGGGTGGGCAGGGGGGGGGTCTGAGGGGTGCTGTGGGCGATCAGGGGGCAGGGGGGGGAAATCAGTGTGCTTTGGTGCAGACTAGGGTGGCTGCAGCCTGCCCTGGTGGTCCCTCGGACACTGGGACCACCAGGGCAGGAGGCAGCCAGTATAATAGGCTTTGTATACATTACAAAGCCTATTATACTATGTACATGCGGCGATCCGGGTGCTAGTAACCCGCCGGCGCTTCCGAACGGCCGGCGGGTTACTACGAGCGGTGGGCGGAGCCAGTCCCCGGCGGCTGATCGCGTCACGAATGACGCAATCGCCGCATAGCCACTCCCGCAGCCGCCCCCGCCGATGGGCCTATTGCGGTCGTTTGGGCCCAGTCTTTGCCGCCGCCCATCGGCTGGGGGCGGTCGGCAAGTGGTTAAATAGGTGAGAGGAGGACATTGGCATCTCTTTGGATAATAGTCAGAAGAGGAAGATCTGTATTTTAGCTCATGCTACGTCTGTAAGCTATAGAATAAAATAATTTTAAGTTATCTAGGTGGTATAGGACCTAGGTTCTCAACGTGTGGTACGCGTACCCCAGGGGGTACTTCTAATGGTTCCAGGGGGTACTCAGGCTTGATATACTTAACCACGAATAACTAATTTAGACTTTTAGAAAATTATAAATCTTATTTTAACACCAAATTAGTATTTTAGCTAATTAAAAACAATAGTAAATGCTGAGAAATTGTTTAGAACCAATTATCATGTACTATGATTAATTATATATTTGCCAAGGGGTACTTGTGATATGTTTACTATGCTAGGGGGGTACTTGGTGAGTACAGGGTTTTAAAAGGGGTACAAACCAATAAAATGTTGAGAAACCCTGGTATAGGACACCGGATACATTTAGCTGTAATGTTTCAGGGAATTAGTGATAGATGCTAGAGAGGATGTGGGGAAAAGGGTACACTGTTGCATTTGGTGTGGGAGTGTCTGGTTATTTCGGGGTTTTGGAAAGGTGTGTTGGAATGTATTGGATTGGGTGAAGGAGAGGGTGATTTGGATGTTGTGAAAGTGTTGCTGAATGAACATGTGCATCTATTGGTAGATATAAGAGATCTTTGTTACCTCAATTATTGATTGCAGCTAAGAGTTTGATTCCGGCTAAGTGAAGATGCCACAGTCCTCCATCCCTTTTAAGGAATGAAAAAATAGATGTGACATCTCTGGAAAAGTATATTGAGTACCTTGGTAAAAATGACTGGGGAATTAGATTTACTGTGAACATCAGCACCAGTAGTGTGAACTTTTTGGATTTGGAACTATATGTGGAGGTCCAGACTTTCCAGAAGACAGTGGATGTCAATAGTTACATTCTATACACCAGTTGTCCTCTCCCACAGTGGTTGGATAATATCCCCAGGGGGCAGTTCACGAGACTACGCCGGAACTGTACTGAGATTGGGGAGTACGAGTTGGAGGCGGATGGGCTCGTGGACTGCTTCCTGGAGAAGGGGTACCCATTAGAGCAGGTGGAGGAATCAAGGAGAGTTGTCGGATTGAAGCCTCGAGAGGATTTGCTGTCCACTAATAACAAACATAAAAAGGAGTGGGACGCAAATAACTTTAGTATTGTACTTCAACATACCACACAGTCCAATAGAATAGCAGGGATAATCCGTAAACACTGGGATGTACTAAAGGACAAAATCTTGGGGGAACTGATCCCTGAGAAACCAGAACTAATCTTTAAGAGGGCACCGAATAGCCACGGCAGCTAATGAATATAAATATGGGCTGAACAGACCACAAGAACATAGAAAGGGTGGGTTTGTTAGGTGTGGCTTCTGTCTAAATTGTAGAACAGGGAATCCAGGAAGGATATTGGAGGTGGAAGGACCAGATTTGACAACCTCTAAGATCAAAGACTCCATTACTTGTACAACAAATGGTGTGATCTACTGTATTCAATGCCCTTGCCAAAAAAGGTATGTGGGGAGGACTAAGAGGTCCCTGCAGAGGAGGGTTGGCGAACACTTCAATATAGTAAAGAAAAATGAGGGACACCCACTGTCCAAACATTATAAAGAGAAACATGGTGGTCTCTTAAGGGGAACTATCTTTTATGGCTTAGAGATTATTCAACCTGGTAAAAGGGGCGGTGACTATATAGGTAAGATGTCAAGAAATGAGTCAAAATGGATTTATCAGTTGGACACATTAGCCCCGAAAGGTCTGAATAGCGAAATGGATTTTTTTGCCTTTAAGTAATTTTTATGATTTTTATATATCCTTATGAGTATTAGTATGAATGCATAGGTGGATGGTGTATGGAAAAGTTTTGATGGGGTATTTTAGGATGACAGTAAGAGGAATGTTCACTATCTCCACTGGTACTAAAAGTAATGTATAATTGGATCATATGACTTTAAGAACTAAGGATCCAACTGAGAATTTGCATACGGGTGGAGCAAAATGGCGACACTGAACTATAAATAGAGGTGAACTGACCGACCACTCTTGCATTACCAAATCCTCCTGATGAGGGCCAACGCTATTGGCTGAAACGCGTAGCGGTCGCTTTAATGCAAATAGTATCTGCTAAGGAGCCCGGGATTGAGCAGGCTGTGTAAGCGCGCAGCAGCCGCTTGTGAACAAAGGTCCAGAGGCTTATTGGTGACGTCCCCCAACCTGCTATGCTAGCTGAATCAGCTGAGCGGAAGTGCGGGGGTCTGAGCCTGTGAGATGGAACCGATGTATGCCGCAGGAAGACGCTGAGAGGCAGCAGGCAGAGGTATCTATCCCGCATGAGCAAGGAAGGTCAGAGCGGAAGAATTCACATAGATGATTACACTCCTGTGAGAGGTTGCCGCTGACCATTTACATTATCGGACATGTGAGTCTACATGAATATTGTCTAATATAGACTGAACTGGTTGGAATTTTAAGTTTAAACTACGGTGCCCATATTGAAAGGAACTTTCAGGAATCGATTATATCATACATTATAACGGAGGAATCATATGGAGTATTAACTCTTTGGGAAGGAACATTCCGTAAGAAGCTTATATTACTGGGGAGAGAGGACTAGATAGAAGGGCCCTTCTATGGTGAGTGTGTGGAAGCGTGATATATCCGCATAGATAACTGCAATTTTGGTGTACTGTGTTTTAAGACTTTTTAACAATTTTGAATAAACAGCAAAACAATTTTGCTTTTAATTAGCGCATGTTATTATCTATTTTTTGATTTGCTATATATAATTTTGAGGGTTGGAGGGATTCCCTCATATAACGTGCAGCTTATTAGGTGGACTACATAGCGCCAATTGTGACAGATATTTAATTACCTTTTAAGGAATGGGTTGAAAGCGTTAATAAGGTGAAGGGGTTGGAGAATCAAATTGCATTACAAGATAAACTAGAGGGGTTTAATGTAAAATGGGAAAAATTGAATGAGTTTCAGGATACGAGGGAATATGGGGATATGATGGAGATGTAGGAAAGGAGATATTATAGGAGGGTATGGAATTTAAGGTGATGCATGAACATTATGGAATTTTTTTTATTTTTATTTATTTTTTTGATATGATGATTGTTTGTGGATAAGGGAGGAGGAGGGGATTGGGAGTTCTGTTTTTGTAAATTTGAAAATTAGGTGAAATGTATACCGAAGCTTGGAATATAAGATTGTAATGTTAATTTTTCCATAATAAATTATATGAAAAAAAGTAAGGACTATTTTCTTTATGGCTTGCTCCTCCCTTCCTCCACCCTCCTCCCTCATAGAAACGCGTTGTGGTGGCAATGGCTGACACGTCATTCGGAATTCGGAAATGGACCTGAACCTTACGGCTTTCCACTCGCCCATTACTGTTGACATCACCGTGGCTGACAGTGATATCAGGCCAGTGGAAAGCTATGCAGTTTGGGTCCATAATTGAATGACCCATCAGTCTCTATGAGGAGACAAGGAGTAAACCATAAGAGAATTTACTTCCGAGCGGCACCTTCCGGTATACAGGAGCTGGACGTGGACTCCAAGTATTGTATAAATGTATTTTTGTAAATGCTGGGGGAAACCATGTGACAGCAGTGATTAGCAATAGATAATAGTTTTCAATTGGTAGGTCTAACCCCCTTTAACACCTTATCTCTGATGCCTAACCTTAACAGATTCTCTTGGTGCCTGAAAAACTAAAGCAAACCTGAATTGAAATGAAACTCAGAAGATGAGCAACTGTACATGTAGTAGCAATGGTGTTTAGAACTTTCCCAGTGTCTCATATTTTTTATTTTCTTTTAAGAGGCTAAATTTGGACTCTGAATAGTTAACTGCAGCCCTATCAGTATGGCTTAAATTTCGGATTATCAGCACCATCTTGTTGTTAGAATTGTTTACACAGAGTGTTTGCTTCTGTTCAATTTTCTGAAGAGTTACTGGCTGCTTTTGACAGCCTTATGGCTCTGTTCACATTATGCCGTTTTCAGCCTACGTTCCGCTCCGCTGAGCGGAACGCAGCAGCCGCAGCAATGCTTTCCCTATGGGAAAGTTCACATTGCTACGTTCCGTTCCATGCGTTCCGCTCATCGGAGCGGACGATCCCGACATGTCGGGACCTTGCGTTCCGCAGAACGCAAGCGTACAGGCGGATGCGTCCTAATGTGAACCTGGCCTATGTGCATACACGGAGCACTGAGGTTTTTAACCCTTGCATTTGAAAACAAAAATGAACACAGGCAAGTTCCAACTTGGTTTTATACTATTTGTTCCCTTATTTTATGTCACAAGTCAGTTCAGGTACACATTAACACCTTAAAGGAATTATTAGGAGAAAGAAAAAAAAAAGTTTCACTTACCTGGGGCTTCTACCAGCCCCATGCAGCCATCCTGTGCCCTCATAGTCACTCACTGCTGCTCCAGTCCCCCCACCTAGGGGTCGGCGGGCCGCATTGCATACATTTTTACGCATTCCCGCTGGTGCAGGAACATTAACACATACGTTTTTACGCGTTACTGGTTCAACGCAAAAAAATTTAAAGTACTTCTGCATTGGGCTAACTTGACTTTATTACTTTTATAGTCACCTCAGGTTTACTTTAACACCTTTGCTTTGCCTGGTATCTAACCTTAGCCTTTCTCTTATGATTGGTCTCTAAACCCAACCTTTTTCCCAGTTTGTGTTGTGAGGTCAGTGTTGCTAGTGAACAGGTGGATGGAAACGTTTCCTTACAAAGCCAAGATGAACAATGATGCCACAGTAGAACAATGTTTGTTCTTGTTTTATATGGAAAGATGTTCTTCTCAATCATGTGTCAACGTCTAGTAATGTCTGGCTATCTGCATGTATGTGATAAAGGAACAATTGATCCAAGCATGCTTTTCTTTCCATTTGTAGCTCAAATGAAGATTTGGATGAGATTTCTTCTACAGATATTCGGTATCTTCTCCTTCCGGCGTTTCTCGGAGCACTGACTCTGAAGCAGGTCAATTTAAGTAAAAGATTGCAGCACCTGGAAAGCGCCCGGTCATACTTTTTGGACTTCCTGAAAAGATGCCATAACTACAAAGTTTCTAGTTTTAGATTTCCTGCAGAACAGGAAGGAGAAGCACACGATGAACTTGAACCACACAATGTACGGGCTGCGGCAGGACCCAGCCTGACAGCCATGGCAGTACACAGGCAGGCCAAAATTGAGAGGTAAGGCAGCTTACCCCAGTGATGGTAACATTTCTCAAATGGCTCATAAGGCTATAGCATTTTGTGGGGGATGAAGTCAGAAGTCAAGTTTCCCTTGTGTAGGATAAAAATATATCTGGTAGCCAATCCTTCTAAACTGCTTTCCTCCCTCCTTTCACACCCCACTGTGGATATTTTGTATGATTTATTGCATACCATGTACTCTACAAGGGAAATTGTGGAAGGAAATCTTAGAGAACCTAAATTGAGAGGCATATGGTAGCTGCCATATTTATTTCCTGTTGATTTCTCATGGGTTTTGGTAAAGTCTGAATCACACTCTTGAGACAAGTATACAGTTAATCTATTTAGACTTAGTAAGAGTACATGGCCTGCATGCTTGTTCAGGGTCTATGGCTAAAATATTAGAAGCAGAGGATCAGCAGGACAAGCAAGCAATTTGCATTGTTTAAAAGGAAATAATGTCAGCCGCCATATTATTCTCACTTCAGGTGTGCTTTAAAGCACACCTGAACTGAGAGGGATATGGAGGCTGCCATATCATCATTTGTAATAAAATTAGCTTTAAACAATACCAGTTGCCTAGTGTCCTGCTGACCTCTTGGGCAGCAGTAGTGTCTGAATCCCATACCTCCAACAAGCATGCATCTAATCCAGTCAGACTTCAGTCAGATCATCTGATCTGCATGCTTGTTCAATGTCTTTGGCTAAAAGTATCATGCTGGGAACACGCAATGCGTTTTTCCTGCTCGATCCTTTTTTCCGCTCGATTCACCACTCGATTCTCTTATCTTCCGCTCGTTTTTCTTATGTTTTTCCATTCACTTCTATGAGGAATCGAGCGGTAAAATGATCGAGAGGAATATGGGACATAACGGAATTTATCAATCTAACGCATCTATGTAATGAAAAAAAAGTAACGTGTGTTCCACTTCCTAGCATTAGAGGCAGAAGATCAGCAGGACAACCAGGCAATTTACATTTTTAAAAGGAAATAAATAGGTCAGCCTTTATATCACTCTCAGTTCAGGTGTGCTTTAACCACTTAAAGCGAAGTGAAACCCAGCATTTCTTCGCGCTAAAAGATTTACAGCATATTATATACTACCGGTACCACAATTTTTTTTTTCTAGAACAACATTCAACTAGTTAAACACAGGACTTACAATCTCCCTGCAGGGAAATCTGGACGCATCCGAACTAGTGATTATCGTGTGTTTAACATTATCTTGTGGTTACTTAATTATATCAAGTGAGGATTGTAAACACTTCTCTGATTGTGCAGACACCCCAAAACACAGAGAGGTACTCAGAAATCATTCTTGGGACATTACAATAGAAATATACCAGTTATGAATAAAATGCAATTGCAGCTCTCAGAGCAAAAACAGTTGTACTTTGGGAACTTGTAATTTCTAAATGAATAATACTACTTATGCATAAAAGCAAATATGATAACTGTATGTGATATAAAAGTAGGTAAACATGGTTTTTATTGAATATTATGTCAGTTTTATACCGCCTTAAGGACCACGGTCTTAAACAACTCCCCCCCCCCCCCCCCCCCCCCCCCCCCAGTGAACAGGCTATTTTTGAGGCCACTGCAGCTTTAAGGGCTTGCTGCAGGGACACAACTCAGCACACAAGTGATTCTCCCCACAAGTGATTCTCCCCAGGCCCCCCCCCCCCCCCCCCCCCTCCATTTCTGCCCACCAACAGAGATTTCTGTTTGTTGGCTATGATCGCTCCCAGGATGTTTATTATTACTTTTTTTTGGGGGGGGGGGGGGGGGGGGGATATTCACTTTTATTTATTTATTTATTTATTTATTTTTTAAAGTCCCTCCCTCCCCCGCCAGAAAATTGCATCATGTGTACCTAGCAGAAGGCTAAAAATATTAGAGGCAAAGGATCAGCAGGACTGCCAGACAATATGCATTGTTTAAAAGGAAATAAATGTTAGCCTCACTTTTCCTCTCACTTCAGGTGTTTCGTGGGATTTAGCCCACTTCCTCAGGCCAAATAAAGTGGTGCCCCGAATGCAAACTTTAGACCACAGCGGCACTTTATTTGGCCTGAGGAAGTGGGCTAGATCCCACGAAACGCATTGCCTGTGCTTATTAAATAGTTTTACTCAATCTTTTGATTTTAGTGATTTTAGATTTTTATACTTCGTGGGCGCCTCTTTACCTTCTTCTGTGCCTATGCTCCCCTCTATGGTCCAGTAAAGGGGAGTTCCGTACACCTAACCTGGGGTGGATTCCCCCCACCTTACGGGTCTAGAGTGCACGTGATTTTTTAACGAGTGACCGCCCCCAAGATTGCTGGCATACCTGAGTGGAGTCAGGTATAAGACACTCCAACTGCCTTAAGTGGTTGGTTGCCCGTAGTGCAACCCACCTTTGTGAATATTTTCATCTCAAACACATTTATATATCCATCTATCTGACATACTGCACAATTTGGGCTCTCGTTGTCTCTGTGCTTCTTTTCCCAGTACCCTACACCCCTATTCAATTCACTTTCTCTTAAGTTTTCTTCTAGGAGATAATTTTTCATCTTCTGCTTAAAATTAATTTTTCTGCAACTGAAAAGGTACCAAAGAGTATTTTCTTGCTTGCTGTAGGCTAAGAATTTTATTGTTAAAGAGGAACTCCAGTGAAAATAATGTAATAAAAAAGTGCTTCATTTTTACAATAATTATGTATAAATGATTTAGTCAGTGTTTGCCCATTGTAAAATATTTTAAATCCCTGATTTATATTCTGACATTTATCACATGGTGACATTTTTACTGCTGGCAAGTGATGTAGCTGCTGTATGCTGTTTTGGCAGTTGGAAACCGCTGTAGGCACAGACTAACCAGCAAGCTCATGGTGACCCAGAACTCATTGGGGTGTGTAAGGGACTACAATGGTCCTAAAAGCCCCCTTACTAAGATGTTAAGAAAAACAAAAGTTTGCTTTCCTAAAACAGAAAGAATTTGCGATAATTCAGGTTAGAGTGAGCTCGAGATGTCTCCCAGGCACCACTGCTGAATATATGCAAATTAACCATTGTACCCTTAGAAGCTAAACACACCTCCAGAACCGCTGGAATGCAATGATGTGTCAGCTTGTTAATGTGTACAGAGCCATAATAATCCAACATGCATACAGGCTGTTTCGGATTGTTTGATCCTCATCAGTGCATGGCATGGATTAATTGTAGTCCCTTACACACCCCAATGAGTTCTGGGTCACCATGAGCTTGCTGGTTAGTCTGTGCCTCTCGGATTTACAAGCCCTACTCCATAGAGCCAAATTAATCCATGCCATGCACTGATGAGGATCAAACAATCCGAAACAGCCTGTATGCATGTTGGATTATTATGGCTCTGTACACATTAACAAGCTGACACATCATTGCATTCCAGCGATTCTGGAGGTGTGTTTAGCTTCTAAGGGTACAATGGTTAATTTGCATATATTCAGCAGTGGTGCCTGGGAAACCGCTGTAAACAGCTATTTCCCACAATGCAACAGGGTTCACAGACAGGAAACTGCCAAGAGTACGTACTCAGAATTTCTTTGTGGGAGGGGTTTCACCACAATATCAGCCATACAGCGACCCCTGATGGTCTGTTTGTGAAAAGGAATCGATTTCTTATGTAAAAAGGGTTATCAGCTACTGATTGGGGTAAAGTTCAATTCTTGGTCTGAGTTCCTCTTTAAGACGTGAAAATGTGAATTGGATCAGGCCCATATGGCCGAGTTCACATTTGCGTTGAAGTGGCAAATGGATCTGATCACCGGGGGATCGGATCCGTTTTCACTCAGATGGCACTCCGTTTCCGATCTGCTGTTTCCGTTCCATTTCCCCACATCTTCACCCCCACACCCCCGACACTCAAAGTGGATTTTGCCACTTAGAATGGTCCGTTTCTTCACTAGTGTAAAGAAACTTTCCGTTTTCTCATTGTTACCAATACAGCTTCTGTTTCCGTTGGGCTCAGCGCTCCGGAAAAATTGGTGTAGCAGGAAACTTTTCACATTTTTATTACCGTTATATTATACTGTAGAAGAAGTTTCTGGCCATCTGGGCATGCATGTAATTTGTTTTTGCATGTTTTGTGTCTATAAAGATACAAGCAAAAGAAGGATCTGGAGAACAAACTGTCTGCTGTGAAAGTGGCTGTAAAAAATGGTACTGCAGATGAAGAGCAAGTCAGGGAGTTTTACATTCTTCAGCTGCGGCATTGGGTGTGTACTGCTCTAGAGGAGGTAGAGAGCATTGACCAAGAGCTACCAATGGTAAAAGCAAGGGAAATGATGAAAAAGGTAGGTGTGGTTGAGTGCTATTTCTTTTGGTCTTTGAATGAACTTGTGTTTACGCTCATAGTATCACTGGCATTGAAGTAATGTACTAATCCCTTTTTTTTTTAGGGAGGAGAGCTTCCCCATCAACCGCGTCCTACGCGACCACCAATGAAACCCTTTATACTGACTCGTGATGCTGCGCAGGCCAAGTAAGGCATATTCGGATCAGAAATAGTTCAAAACGACTTCTGAAAAATTATGAAACGTATGACTGCTTAAAGTGAACCTAAACTGAGGATATGATTTTTTTCCTTTTTTTTTTTTTTTTTTTTTTAAACAGCCTTTATTAAAACAGAAACGAAGAAAAAAGAACAATCAACAGTTTAACAAAACTATTCAGAGTTTTCAGTATAGCAGCACTAAACCTTAAAGCATAGTAGTATGAGTAGTGTAATGTGACCACCAGATATAAACATAGTCCATCCATAGTCCATACGAGATTAGAGGAGAAGATAGATCAAAATATTACCAATAATATTGATAGAGAGGGAATGAAAATACATCTTATTATGACAGGACCAAGATCACATTGGCTGTACAAATAATCGGGATCGTACAAGTTCTAAATCTGGCAAACCTGGGGTATCCAGCCAAGCAGACCATTTCTTTTGAAATTTAAGCGGCGCTCCTCTATGCATATAAATCAATTTTTCCAATTTTAGATATAAGTTAACCTGGGATATCCACATCTCTACCGTAGGAATAGTTGGGCTAATCCACAACATTAGTATAAGCTTCCTTGCCTGAAATAAGAGGCGTTGTAGTAAGATCTGCACATGCTCAGCTAAATTTGTATCTGATAGTAAACCCAGGATACAGACTTGAATCGTGTGAGGGACCCTCTGTCCGGCAACAGTATCCACTGTATCCAGTACAGCGTTCCAATATCTATGCAATTTAGGGCAATGCCACAACATGTGCAGTAAACTACCATGGTCTCTTCGACATCTTGTACAAGTAGGGGTTTCTCTGAAAACGCATTTTCTGTAGTCTTATAGGGGTTAACAGGGTTCTGTATAAAAAATGTTTTAGTTGCGACATTTTTTGAGAGGCATTTGTTGACATAAGGGGTATATTTTGTAAAATATCTGACCATTGCTCAGTTGTTAAATCTTCAAGACCTTTCACCCAGCTTTCAAAGCATTTAAAAAGGAATTTTTCCAAAAGAATAATTTAAGGATTAAAGCATAGCATGAAGAGATAAAGCCACTTCTACTTTTGGATTGACTAATTAAATTAAAGATTGGAACCGGACTAATGTGTAAAAACTGAGATTGCTGTTGCTTTATTAATGCATGTTTGAGTTGCATATATTGGAAATTAAATAAAGGAGAACAGCTCACCCCCATCTGAGATGCTATGTCCTGTGAGGACCGGAGAGAGGACCCCTCAAGAACCTGTGTCAGCAGAGTCATACCATTTTTAGCCCACGATTTAAAAAAGTTAAGCCCCAGAAGTTCAGGAAGACAAGAGTTCCCTTCAAGAGGGGAGTAAGCTGTAATCCTATTCACTCCCTGCATGATTCTAATTCTATCCCCCATTTTCTGCATCAGTGCTAGTGTAGGTACTTGTAAGCATAACATTTTTGGTATCCCTGCCTCCAATGCAGCGTAAACAGAGCTATATCCCAGAAATTGATTTAATAAAGATCTGGTCGTATCTACCATATCTTCTGTTCCCCATCCCACTATATGTTGAGTTGAGAGGCCAAATAATATACCCACGCATTGGGGACTGCCAACCCACCTTCGTCCTTTGGGTACTGCAGATATTGCAGCTTGATCTTTACCCTGCCCTGCCCTGCCCCCAAATAAAATCCCTAAACATTTTTTCAATAGTCTTGAACAGCTTGAGATGAAGCCAGATTGGGGCATTATGTAGTATGTATAATGCTAGGTACACACCATACAATTTTTTGTTAGATTTTCTCTTAGATTTACCTGCCAGATAGCTTTTTCCCATGTTGTAGGTAAATCTAACAGAAGAATCTAACAGAAAATTGTATGGTGTGTACCAAGCATAAGAGTTGTGGCATTATCACCATTTTCAGCAGATTTACTCTAGCTACAGGTGAAAGAGGTTATTTAGACCAGGTTTTCAACTTCTGACGTATTTTATTTAGGAGCGGTGTAACATTGAGGGTTTCAAAAGAGTTTAAATCTGGAGAGAGATGTATACCTAGATATTTAAATGAGGTAACAAGTTGAATCTCCGTACAGCCCTCAGGCAGGGACATCGTTTGGCGATCAATTGGGAGAAGACAAGATTTATCCCAATTGACCGTCAGGCCAGAATATCTCCCAAAGGTCGACAAAGCGTCCATAGTACACCTTAGGAAATCAGTTGTGTCTTGCAGAAATAGTAAGGTATCATCCGCAAATAGGGCAATCTTTTCCTCCAAGTCACCATATCTAAATCCATGTATACGATCATTGCTTCTTATTAATTCCGCTAATGGTTCTATGGCTATTGCAAATAGCAGGGGTGACAGGGGGCATCCTTGCCTGGTGCCTCTTTCTAGCTGAAATTTAGAAGAAATGGCATCATCAGATTTTTTTTCCTTTTAAAATAATACCAGTTGCCTGGCTGTCCTGCTGATCCTGTGTCTCTAATTTTAGCCACAGCCCCGGAACAAGCATGCAGAACAGGTGCTCTGACTGAAGTCAGACTCAATTAGCTGCATGCTTGTTTCAGGTGTGTGATTCAGACACTACTGCAGCCAAAGATCAGCAGGGCTGCCAGGCAACTGGTATTGTTAAAAATGAAATATCCATATCCCTCTCAGTTTAGGTTCCTTTTAAATGAACGATCCACTACAATGCTCGAGGGCTGTTACACAACGGTTATGATGGATCACAGCGGCAGATAATCATTCCTAGTCAGCAGTGTTTACAGAGCTATAAACTATTATGCGTTCTGCATCGTTACAATCAAACCGTCTTTTGGCATTGCGGGTGCAGTTATCTAACATCCAAGTCAAATCGGTGCAAATTGAACTTTATGGATCGTGGAATGACCGATCCTTCATCATTCGTTTTACAAGGGTTCCATATTTTGGTGTGTAAGTAGCTTAACCACTTAATGATAACAGGATGTGTGTGTGTGTGTGTGTGTGTGTGTGTGTGTGTGTGTGTGTGTGTGTCCAGTGTAGTTGTGGAGAATGCACCACCAGATTACTAAATGAGTCACGTGTGGTATCATTTTACCCGTGACAAGTTGTAGAATACATTTTGGTGCGTCTTAAAACTTGGACCCACGTCATGTAAAAAATAGGTAGGGACAAACTCAATCCAACATAAAAGTAATTTTCTCAAAATTATGATCAAACTTGGGAAAGTGTTGGCAAAACAACGAGACATATGTGGTAACATTTTAACCATAAGTAGTAAAATGGAGTTTAGCGAGTTTTAGGGTTGAGGCCCATGTCTTGTGTATTTTTTATTTTTCTTTTCTTTTGTCACGTACTGAATCAAAAGCAATTCAATTTTTACATATTCTGTACCAAAATAAAAGACTTGTAAAATGAAAACCAAGTGACAGAATATAAGAGAAAAAATATATATTGTTACCTTAGGAACTTTGCTTTTTAAAGAACCACTATTGCGAAAAATTTTAAAATTTAAAATACATGTAAACACATCAACTATGAAGTATGTTTTTGTTTTTTGTCAGAGTACAATGAGCTATAAATAACCATCCTCCAATGTTGCGGTCACTTACAGTAGTTAGTTTAAATCTAACTTAAAGCGGATCCGAGATGAAAAACTAACTATAACAAGTAACTTGTTTATACATCTTATCTAAAGTTTAGATAGTTTAGATAGTTTACACAGCAAATCTAGCTGAAAACGGCTTCAATAGAATGATCCCCTCTGCCTCTGAAATCTCTGGCTAGTAATACCTCCCCCTCCTCCTGCCCAGACTGAGCTCCCATGAGCCCTTGCTACTGCCAAGGTTCTCTGAAAACCTGTGGGCAAGGCTTGTTCAGTTTTTAGGGAATTAGAGTATTAAAACAAAAAAGGATTTGGCTTGAAGAATTCCCTATAAACAATAGGAAAGGAACACAATTATGCAATGAGTAAAAGTTCATCTCGGATCCACTTTAACTGGTTTTTGAATAGTCCATCTCTTTGGCCTGGTGCACACCAAAAAACGCTAGCAGATCCGCAAAATGCTAGCAGATTTTGAAACGCTTTTTCTGTAGCGTTTCAGCTAGCATTTTGCGGTTTTGTGAAGCGTTTTTGGTGTAGTAGATTTCTTGTATTGTTACAGTAAAGCTGTTACTGAACAGCTACTGTAACAAAAAACGCCTGGCAAACCGCTCTGAAGTGCCGTTTTGCCTATACTTAACATTGAGGCAGAAACGCATCCGCAATCCAAAATCTGCAGCAGCCCGGGAGTATGCGTTTCTGCAAAACGCCTCCCGCTCTGGTGTGCACCAGCCCATTGAAATACATTACCCTAGCGGATCCGCACCCGCAAGCGGATCGCAAACCGCAGCAGAACCACTCTGGTGTGCACTAGGCCTAAATGGGGAATTCTCAGTATTTAATTTATTCTTTACAAAAGCACTCCCTGGAAAGGATTATTAGAAAGATGAGAAATGTACTTTTTTGTGTGTTTTCATGTATTTAACATTTTTCTCGCTAGTGGTCCGTTAAAAACACAATTTGTAGTTCTGTTTTCCACTAATTATGCTATTGTTTGTACTCGCAGGGTTTTTGGAGCTGGCTATCCAAGTCTCCCCACCATGACTGTAGATGACTGGTATGAGAATCATCGGAGTAAAGGAGTCCTGCCTGACCAGGGCATATACAATAAACCAACCGGTATGCAATCTCAATTTACACAAAATGTTACCATCCAACACAGTATGCATTGTGCACGAGATGTATTGTACTTGTCAAAACATGTTTAGGGGATTTGAATTAAAAAAAAAAAAAAAAAAATTTCCAAGTAACTTTCTTTTAACCACTTGAGGACCCACCCTTTACCCCCCCTTAAGGACCAGCGCTGTTTGTTGTGATCTGTGCTGGGTGGGCTCTGCAGCCCCCAGCACAGATCAGGTAGCAGGCAGAGCGATCAGATCACCCCCCTTTTTTCCCCATTAGGGGGATGATGTGCTGGGGGGGTCTGATCGCTCCTGCCTGCTGGGTGTTGCGGGGGGGGGCACCTCAAAGCCCCCCTCCGCGGCGAAATTCCCCCCTCCCTCTCCTACCTGTCCCCTCCCCGGTGATCCGGGCTGCACAGGACGCTATCCGTCCTGTGCAGCCAGTGACAGGACGTCCCCTGTCACATGGCGGCGATCCCCGGCCGCTGATTGGCCGGGGATCGCCGATCTGCCTTACGGCGCTGCTGCGCAGCAGCGCCGTACAATGTAAACAAAGCGGATTATTTCCGCTTGTGTTTACATTTAGCCTGCGAGCCGCCATCGGCGGCCCGCAGGCTATTCACAGAGCCCCCCGCCGTGATTTGACAGGAAGCAGCCGCTCGCGCTGATTAATCAGCCTGCAGCTGGCGACGCAGTACTGCGTCGCTGGTCCTGCAGCTGCCACTTTGCCGACGCACGGTATAAGCGTGCGGTCGGCAAGTGGTTAAAATCGCATTGGTTGGATTTATTTGACATGTACAGTGTATCTGCACCTTTAAAAAACCCTTGTTTATCTTTGAGAGCTAAAGAAAGATATTAAAAAAAGAATATCCTTTTATAATCACCCCCTCCCTGTGTGCTGAGGGTACAGAGAGCGATCCCCGCTAATCACCCCTTCCCTGTGTGCTGAGGGTACAGAGAGCGATCCCCCGCTAATCACCCCCAGTCCCAAACCCCAGGTGTACAGAGTCATCCCCCCGTGTGCTCAGATGCAGAGAGCAATCCACACCAGTCGCCTCACCCTGTGTGCAGAGAGCGATCCCCGCTAATCGCATACCCTCTCGGCCTACTCCGTGTGCTAAGGTGCAGAGAGCGATCCCCGCTAATCACCCCCTCCCTGTGTGCTGAGGTGCAGAGAGCGATCCCTGTTAATCACCAATCCCTGGGTGCTGAGGTGCAGAGAGCAATCCCTGCTAATCACCCCCTCCCTGGGTGCTGATATGTAGAGTGATCCCTGCTAATCACACTCTTTCTGTGTGCTGAGATGCAGAGAGCGGTCTCCACTAATCGCCTCTCCCTGTGTGCAGAAGTGGAGAGAGCGATCCCTGCTAATCACCTCTCCCCGTGTGCAGACGTGGAGAGAGAAATCCCTGCTAATCACCTCTCCCTGTGTGCTGAGGTACAGAGAGATCCCTGCTAATCACCCTCTCCCTGTGTGCCAACATGTAGAGAGCAATCTCTGCTATTCACCCCCTCCCTTTGTGCTGTGATGCAGAGAGTGATCCCTGCTAATTACCCCCTCCCTGTGTGCTAACATGTAGAGAACGATCCCTGCTAATCACCCTCTCCCTGTGTGTTGACATGCAGAGACTGATCCCATCAGTTGCCCCTCTCTGTGTAGTTTCATGTAGAGCATTTGCTGCCGCTCCCACTACTTAAGCCATAGAAATTTCCCCCTCTCACCCGTGCACCACTTGTACAGCAGAGGGTGCTGGAGAGGTACTGAAAAGCTTCCTTTCCTGCGGTCTGTGTTCATGTTCAGTTAGTATACACTCACCTAAAGGATTGTTACTAATACGGTGTTTGACCCCCTTTCGCCTTCAGAACTGCCTTAATTCTATGTGGCATTGATTCAACAAGGTGCTGAAAGCATTCTTTAGAATTGTTGGCCCATATTAATAGGATAGCATCTTGCAGTTGATGGAGATTTGAGGTATGCACATCCAGGGCACAAAGCTCTCGTTCCATCACATCCCAAAGATGCTCTATTGGGTTGAGATCTGGTGACTGTGGGGAGCCATTTTAGTACAGTGAACTCATTGTCATGTTCAAGAACCCAATTTGAAATGATTTAAGCTTTGTGACATGGTGCATTATCCTGCTGGAAGTAGCCATCAGAGGATGGGTACATGGTGGTCATGAAGGGATGGACATGGTCCAAAACAATGCTCAGGAAGCCCGTGGCTTAAACGATGCCCAATTGGCACTAAGGGGCCTAAAGTGTGCCAAGAAAACATCCCCCACACCATTACACCACCACCACCAGCCTGCACAGTGGTAACAAGGCATGATGGATCCATGTTCTCATTCTGTTTATGCCAAATTCTGACTCTATCGAGACTCACCAGACCAGGCAACATTTTTCCAGTCTTCAACTGTCCAATTTTGGTGTGCTTGTGCAAATTGTAGCCTCTTTTTCCTATCTGTAGTGGAGATGAGTGGTACCTGGTGGGATCTTCTGCTGTTGTAGCCCATCCGCCTCAAGATTGTGCTTGTTTTGGCTTCACAAATGCGTTGCTGCATACCTCGGTTGTATCGAGTGGTTATTTCAGTCAACGTTGCTCTTCTATCAGCTTGAATCAGTCGGCCCATTTTTCTCTGGCCTCTACCATCAACAAGGCATTTTTGCCCACAGGACTGCAGCATACTGGATGTTTTTCCCTTTTCACACCATTCTTTGTAAACCCTAGAAATGATTGTGTGTGAAAATCGCAGTAACTGAGCAGATTGTGAAATACTCAGGACGGACCGTCTGGCACCAACAACCATGCCACGCTCAAAATTGCTTAAATCACTTTTCTTTCCCATGCTGACATTCAGTTTGGAGTTCAGGAGTTTCTCTTGGCCAGGACCACATCCCTAAATGCATTAAAGCAACTGCCATGTGATTGGTTGATTAGATAATTGCATTAATGAGAAATTGAACAGGTGTTCCTAATAATCCTTTAGATGAGTGTATAATCGGGTATAACCCTTTCTAAGGGAAGGGCAAAAGCACAGAATCCTCTTAAGAGGTGACAAACCACACCCAATTGACTACACTTTTTCTTTAGGAAGAGGACTGTAAAAAGTCTGATGCAGTCTTGCAGTACAAAACTTCGTTCAACTTTACTCTAGAAAGGAGGATTTTCATGAGACTGACATATATTTGTCAGTCTCATGAAAAGTCTCCTTTCTGGATGCACTTGATTGATGCTCATGAAGATTGATCTCACGGATTGAAAAGTTTTTATGGTCTGTTTTTGTACTTGCCAATAAAATTGAACAAAGTTTTGTACTGCAAGATTGCATCATAGGCCTCGATTCATAAAAGGCTTTGCAGTAAAAAAAAAATCTGGGAGGGGAAATACTGCATTCGGTATTTTAGACTTCTGTATAATTCATAAACAGGTGTGGTAGAAATGCGGGGATTTTCCAAACTGAGCTGTCGGAGTTGTTACATTAATGAGCTGGCTGACTTGTTACATTTGGCTGTTCTGCGTGCAGAGACAGCATTACAATAAAAGGGGCATCCCCAGCTTCCCTTTAGATGTGCATGTATGGTTAAACTGCCTCTCCTTGCTTTGAATCTGTATATTAAGCTCCGTCTACACGGAGCGATGTTCCTTATCAATCGAGCCGCTGATGCGGCTTGATTGATAAGATCCGTCAGGTCCGATTTTGCTGCCGCCGATTCCCTGCTCGTTCCCCACGAGGGGACAATGGCAGGGAATTGAGCAGAAGATAAGCTGCGCGGGGACGTGGGCGGATCAAATCTCGAGTACGCGCGGGGATGCGGAAGAGGCGATCCGGCGGCTAATCGAGCCGCCTGATCGCCTTGTGTAGATCCGGCTTTAGTCTTTCTAAACAATCTGTTTAATTGCCACAGCTTAGAAGAACTTCAAGAAACTTTACACATGCCATGCTTTCTGATGTGAAATAACATCTGAAACCGATACCCAAGAGGTTAAAAACACAGCCTGGGATATTCAGTTAAGCCTTGTTTGTTCAGATCGCTCTGCTGCTGGCTTTTTACACAGTTCCGCTCTCTTATCACACTGTTGTCAGTGTTATCACCTAACAGCAGGCGGTATTCTCCATGTCAATACCGCCTGCTCTAATCTTTTATGAATTGACATTTCCTGACATGTGCTGGAGGAGTTCACCACTGAAGTTGGTAATTTATCTCACTACTCGGTAATTTGAGCTTTTCATGCGGTAACAGCTTTTATGAATTGACACTTTCCTAAGTGCTAAAGTCAGCTGCTTTCAGCATTACCGCATGCGGTAGTGCTTTATGAATCGAGGCCATAGTCTTTTTACAGTCCTCTTCCTAAAGAAGTGTGTTCATGTTGACACAGCACCTATAAATACTATGTCAACAGTGTAGGAAGGAGCACCTATAAATACTATGTCAACAGTGTAGGAAAGGAATGGATTTACCGTATATACTCAAGTATAAGTCTAGAAATGTAGGTCTAATTCACTTGATAAAAGTGTAGGGGTCGACTTGTACATGAGTCACGGACAACACTGAGCACACTGAGTAATTGTGTACTAATAGAGACATTACCATTTTCAGCAATTTACCTAGTGTAAGTGATACTTTGAAGAAAGAAAATGCCAAGAATAAACAAGTAAGTCTTGGCCACAACAATTAAGGCCTCGTTCAGACTATACGCGCTGCCGTCCGCATTTTGGCAGCGCGTATAGTGTGCGACACGCAAGAACGGTAGAAGGGCATAGACAGCCCTTCTACCGTTCCCATCATATGCGCTGCGTGGCAGCGCAATTGCGCTATCGCGTGCTGCACGCATTTTTGGGAATCGCAGCGCAGATCCCATTCATTGTAATGAATGGGATCTGCAGCGCAGCGCATAGGAGCGCAGATGGCGTGCGATCGGACGCGTTGCGTTCCAATCGCACAGCCATCTGCGCTAAATGATGTGAACGAGGCCTAACAAGGAAATACTGGGCTGCAGTAGGGGAATGAATAATTGCAGCACTTGGGGGGCCAGGAGGGGTTAATGGCTGCAATACTGTATGCAGTGCAGTCATTAACCCCTCCTGGGCCTGAAATGCAGCCATTAACTTTGCTGGGTAGATTTATACTTGAGTCAATAAAAAATTCCAGCTTAAGAGGGTTGAATATTGTAGTCGACTTATACATGAGGTCGACTTGTTTTCGAGTATATACGGGTATTTGCAATTTGCCAAGACTTTCCTTCCTAACCATTTTTAAAGGGAACCTAAACTGAGGAGGATATGGATTTTTCCTTTTAAAATAATACTAGTTGCCTGGCTCTCCTGCTGATCCTGTGTCTCTAATACTTTCAGCCACCGCCCCTGAACAAGCATGCAGATCAGGTGCTCTGACTGAAGTCAGACTGGATTAGCTGCATGCTTGTTTCAGGTGTGTGATTCAGCCACTGTTGCAGCAAATAAATCGGCAGGACTACCAGGCAACTGGTATTGTTTAAAAGGAAACATCCATATCCCTCTCAGTTTAGGTTCCCTTTAAGGTTCCCTTTAAAATCAGTGGATCTATTTAGATTTGCTGCAAGGTGAGCATTATAGCAAGATTTCTTTTTTGATCCTCTATTTTAGTTTTTTAGTTGTGAAGCATCTTTTCTTTTGTCTTCATTTGCAGATGAGGAACAAGAAGCAGCAGAACGGGAGAGGAAAGTGGAGACAGATGATCCTGAGACCCTTCATAGGGCTCGGAATTGGGATGACTGGAAAGACACACACCCCAGGGGCTATGGAAACCGCAAGAACATGGGTTAAAAGCAGCTTTGCTTCTGAAAATGATGAGCAAAAAAACCTGTATAATGTAAAAATTTGGGCCCTGGCTTTTGGATCTAAATGCTCGGACAAGGTGTAAGTGTGCATAGGGTTAATTCCATGCTGGTGACATCATTAATTATTGTGCGTGCCTTTACCTTTTGCCCTCAATTCAGATTGACCCCCATTGTACAATGCTTGAATACTGGTTCCTATTTATTTTGAATGTTTATTTGGGACTTTTTTTAAATAAATGTGTAAGTGGCATCTGTGTCATTTTGAGTGTTTTTATGTGTGACTTTTTAATTTGTTTAATGAAAATAAAACAAACCGTAACAGCGACTGCATTGTCAGATACACAGAGCAATCATCAATACAGATCATACAAAAAGCTGATATCCTACAGTACATAGTGATTGCTACAATTATGTTTTCCAGAAATGTCAATTATCTAAAGAGCGGATCTTACAATATACTGTAAGACCATGCAGCCACTAATGCAGTGTTAACAGATTAAGTTGATAACTGACCAATATATATCAAAATGGTCTCTGCATGTGTATGAACAGAAGACCCGAGCAAAGAGCTCAAGAATAAAAAATATCCAAGAACCTGTGGATATCAATCAAAATTCCTTACAGTGTGTATTGAGAATCCAACCAATTTTGCCACATTCTAGAAAATGTCATGACTGTTTTAAAGTCCACTGATAATTAATGCTTGGTGTGCTGTTAGGCTAAAATGTATTCTTTTATTTATGAATAAATAAACTCTCAACCCTAAATGAGTATTAAAAATGAACATGAAAAATATTTATTTAATTTTCAAACGTTTTTCATTAGAGGAGATCAATAATAAACATTAAAACACTCAACTGAACAGGTGCTCATTCTTGTGATACAGGTTTGTTATTACATTTAAAATCCAAAATTGCAGTTCAAACAAAATACAAGTAATGAGCATCAAAAACAGATCAGCAGTATTTTGTAGCATAACATGGTGCAATCTGCAGTTAAAAGAGCATTTGTGCATACAGTTTAATGAGGTAACAGCCTACGTATTATATCATCCTTAAAGTGTGCCTGAAATGGGGACTTCAATGGTCATGACATCACATTGTGGGAGTGGTTTTACCAGAATGTCAGCCATACAGATCCGCTGATTTTCTATTCCAGTGAAGGTAAAGATTTCTTGTAGGAAAGGTGCTATCAGCTAGTGATTGGTTTTGAAGTCCAATCCTTAGTTTAAGTTCCTCTTTAAAGATGAGGACTTATATATAAAATATACATACCTGGGGCTTCCCCAGCTTGCTACAGCTATATCCCTTACATGCCGCCGCCCCTGTCGGTGGCGACCCAGCGATGGGAGTGCAGCCAGCCCTGGACCGCCAATTGCGGACAAACGAGGAGGAGGATGGAGGAAGCCCCAGGTATGTGTATTTTGCATACAAGTCCCCATCTTTGAAGAGGAACTTAACCACTTGAGGACCACAGTCTTTTCGCCCCTTAAGGACCAGAGCCTTTTTTTTTCCATTCAGACCACTGCAGCTTTCACGGTTTATTGCTCGGTCATACAACCTACCACCTAAATGAATTTTACCTCCTTTTCTTGTCACTAATACAGCTTTCTTTTAGTGCTATTTGATTGCTGCTGCGAGTTTTAGTTTTTATTATATTCATCAAAAAAGACATGAATTTTGTCAAAAAAATGACTTTTTTAACTTTCTGTGCTGACATTTTTCAAATAAAGTAAAATTTCCTATACATTTGAGCGTGAAAGTTATTCTGCTACATGTCTTTGATAAAAAAAAAAAACATTCAATGTATAGTTATTGGATTGGGTAAAAGTTATAGCGTTTACAAACTATGGTGCCAAAAGTGAATTTTCCTATTTTCAAGCATCTCTGACTATTCTGACCCCCTGTCATGTTTCATGAGGGGCTAAAATTCCAGGATAGTATAAATACCCCCCAAATGACCCCATTTTGGAAAGAAGACATCCCAAAGTATTCAGTGAGAGGCATGGTGAGTTCATAAAAGATTTTATTTTTTGTCACAAGTTAGCGGAAAATGACACTTTGTGACCAAAAAAAAAAAGTTTCCATTTCTTCTAACTTGCGACAAAAAAAAATGAAATCTGCCACGGACTCACTATGCTCCTCTCTGAATACCTTGAAGTGTCTACTTTCCAAAATGGGGTCATTTGTGGGGTGTGTTCACTGTCCTGGCATTTTGGGGGGTGCCTAATTGTAAGCACCCCTGTAAAGCCTAAAGATGCTCATTGGACTTTGGGCCCCTTAGCGCAGGTAGGCTGCAAAAAAGTGCCACATGTGGTATTGCCGTACTCAGGAGAAGTAGTATAATGTGTTTTGGGGTGTATTTTTACACATACCCATGCTGGGTGGGAGAAATCTCTCCGTAAATGACAATTTTTTTATTTTTTTTTACACACAATTGTCTATTTACAGAGATATTTCTCCCACTCAGCATGGGTATGTGTAAAAATACACCCCAAAACACATTATACTACTTCTCCTGAGTACGGCGATCCCACATGTGTGACACTTTTTTGCACCCTAACTGCGCTAAGGGGCTCAAAGTCCAATGAGTACCTTTAGGATTTCACAGGCCATTTTGCGACATTTGGTTTCAAGACTACTCCTCACGGTTTAGGGCCCCTAAAATGCCAGGGCAGTATAGGAACCCCACAAGTGACCCCATTTTAGAAAGAAGAGACCCCAAGGTATTCGGTTAGGAGTATGGTGAGTTCATAGAAGATTTTATTTTTTGTCACAAGTTAGCGGAAATTGATTTTAATTGTGTTTTTTCACAAAGTGTCATTTTCCGCTAACTTGTGACAAAAAATAAAATCTTCTATGAACTCACCATACTCCTAACGGAATACCTTGGGGTGTCTTCCTTCTAAAATGGAGTCATTTGTGGGGTTCCTATACTGCCCTGGCATTTTAGGAGCCCTAAACCGTGAGGAGTAGTCTTGAAACCAAATGTCGCAAAATGACCTGTGAAATCCTAAAGGTACTCATTGGACTTTGGGCCCCTTAGCGCACTTAGGGTGCAAAAAAATGCCACACGTGGTACCGCCGTACTCAGGAGAAGTAGTATAATGTGTTTTGTGGTGTATTTTTACACATACCCATGCTGAGTGGGAGAAATAGCTCTGTAAATGACAATTGTTTGATTTTTTTTCTTTTTTACACACAATTGTCCATTTACAGAGAGATTTCTCCCACCCAGCATGGGTATATATAAAAATACACCCCAAAACACATTATACTACTTCTTCTGAGTACGGCGATACCACATGTGTGACACTTTTTTGCAACCTAGGTGCGCTAAGGGGCCTAACGTCCTATTCACAGGTCATTTTGAGGCATTTGGATTCTAGACTACTCCTCACGGTTTAGGGCCCCTAAAATGCCAGGGCAGTATAGGAACCCTACAAGTGACCCCATTTTAGAAAGAAGACACCCCAAGGTATTTTGTTAGGAGTATGGTGAGTTCATAGAAGAATTTTTTTTTTTTTGTCACAAGTTAGCGGAAAATGACACTTTGTGGAAAAAAAAAAATACAAATCAATTTCCGCTAACTTGTGACAAAAAATAAAATCTTCTATGAACTCATCATACACCTAACAGAATACCTTGGGGTGTCTTCTTTCTAAAATGGGGTCACTTGTGGGGTTCCTATACTGCCCTGGCATTTTAGGGGCCCTAAACCGTGAGGAGTAGTCTAGAAAACAAATGCCTCAAAATGACCTGTGAATAGGACGTTGGGCCCTTTAGCGCACCTAGGCTGCAAAAAAGTGTCACACATGTGGTATCGCCGTACTCAGGAGAAGTAGTATAATGTGTTTTGTGGTGTATTTTTACACATACCCATGCTGGGTGGGAGAAATCTCTCCGTAAATAGACAATTGTGTTTAAAAAAAATCAAAAATGTGTCATTTACAGAGATATTTCTCCCACCCAGCATGGTTATATCTCTGTAAATGACACATTTTTGATTTTTTTTAAAGAGGAACTCCAGTGAAAATAATGTAATAAAAAAAGTGCTTCATTTTTACAATAATTATGTATCAATGATTTAGTCAGTGTTTGCTCATTGTAAAATCTTTCCTCTCCCAGATTCACATTCTGACATGTATTACATGGTGACATTGTTACTGTGGGCAGATTATGTAGCTGTCTCTAGTTGGTCTGGCTTTAACAGACAGCTGTAAGCAGCTATTTCCTGTCTGAACATTGTTACATTGTGGCAGTTTGCCCAGAGTACCCTACGGTACCAGAGCCTCTTGTGGGAGGGGTTTCAGCACAAAATCAGTCATACAGCGCCCCCTGATGGTCTGTTTGTGAAAATCATTATTTTTCTCATGTAAAAGTGGGTATCAGCTACTGATTGGGATAAAGTTCAATTCTTGGTCGGAGTTTCTCTTTAAACACAATTGTCTATTTACGGAGAGATTTCTCCCACCCAGCATGGGTATGTGTAAAAATACACCACAAAACACATTATACTACTTCTCCTGAGTACGGCGATACCACATGTGTGACACTTTTTTGCAGCCTAGGTGCGCTAAAGGGCCCAACGTCCTATTCACAGGTCATTTTGAGGCATTTGTTTTCTAGACTACTCCTCACGGTTTAGGGTCCCTAAAATGCCAGGGCAGTATAGGAACCCCACAAGTGACCCCATTTTAGAAAGAAGACACCCCAAGGTAATCCGTTAGGTGTATGGTGAGTTCATAGAAGATTTTATTTTTTGTCACAAGTTAGTGAAAAATGACACTTTGTGAGAAAAACAATAAAAATCAATTTCCGCTAACTGTTGACAAAAAATAAAATCTTCTATGAACTCGTCATACACCTAACAGAATACCTTGGGGTGTCTTTTTTCTAAAATGGGGTCACTTGTGGGGTTCCTATACTGCCCTGGCATTTTACGGGCCCAAAACCGTGAGTAGTCGGGAAACCAAATTTCTCAAAATGACTGTTCAGGGGTATAAGCATCTGCAAATTTTGATGACAGGTGGTCTATGAGGGGCCAAATTTTGCGGAACCGGTCATAAGCAGGGTGGCCTCTTAGATGACAGGTTGTATTGGGCCTGATGTGATGGATAGGAGTGCTAGGGGGGTGACAGGAGGTGATTGATGGGTGTCTCGGGGTGGTTAGAGGGGAAAATAGATACAATCAATGCACTGGGGAGGTGATCGGAAGGGGGTCTGAGGGTTTGGCCGAGTGATCAAGAGCCCACATGGGGCAAATTAGGGCCTGATCTGATGGGTAGGTGTGCTAGGGGTTGACAGGAGGTGATTGATGGGTGTCTCAAGGTGTGATTAGAGGGGGGAAATAGATGCAAGCAATGCCCTGGCGAGGTGATCAGGGCTGGGGTCTAAGGGCGTTCTGAGGGTGTGGGCGGGTGATTGGGTGCCCTAGGGGCAGATTAGGGTCTAATCTGATGGGTATCAGTGACAGGGGGTGATTGATGGTTAATTAGTGGGTGTTTAGGGTAGAGAACAGATGTAAACACTGCACTTGGGAGGTGATCTGACATCGGATCTGCGGGCGATCTATTGGTGTGGGTGTGTGATCAGATTGCCCGCAAGGGGCAGGTTAGGGGCTGATTGATGGGTGGCAGTGACAGGGGGTGATTGATGGGTGGCAGTGACAGGGGGTGAATGATAGGTGATTGACAGGTGATCAGTGGGTTATTACAGGGAAGAAGAGATGTAAATATTGCACTGGCGAATTGATAAGGGGGGGGGGGGGGTCTGAGGGCAATCTGAGCGTGTAGGCGGGTGATTGGGTGCCCGCAAGGGGCAGATTAGGGTCTGATCTGATGGGTAACAGTGACAGGTGGTGATAGGGGGTGATTGATGGGTAATTAGTGGGTGTTTAGAGGAGAGAACAGATGTAAACACTGCACTTGGGAGGTGATCTGATGTCGGATCTGCGGGCGATCTATTGGTGTGGGTGGGTGATCAGATTGCCCGCAAGGGGCAGGTTAGGGGCTGATTGATGGGTGGCAGTGACAGGGGGTGATTGATGGGTGATTGGCAGGTGATCAGGGGGGATAGATGCATACAGTACACAGGGGGGGGGGGGTCTGGGGAGAATCTGAGGGGTGGGGGGGTGATCAGGAGGGAGCAGGGGGCAGTTTAGGGTTAAAAAAAAATAGCGTTTTTAGATATTGACAGGGAGTGATTGATGGGTGATTAGGGGGGTGATTGGGTGCAAACAGGGGTCTGGGGGGGGTCTGAGGGGTGCTGTGGGCGATCAGAGGGAAGGGGGGGGCAGGATCAGTGTGCTTGGTGCAGACTAGGGTGGCTGCAGCCTGCCCTTGTGGTCCCTCGGACATTGGGACCACCAGGGCAGGAGGCAGCCAGTATAATAGGCTTTGTATACATTACAAAGCCTATTATACAAAGTACATGCAGCGATCCGGGTGCTAGTAACCCGCCGGCGCTTCCGAATGGCCGGCGGGTTACAGCGCGGGGGGGCGGAGCCAGTCGCCGGCGGCTGATCACGTCACGAATGACGCGATCGCCGCATAACCACGCCCGCCACCGCCGATGGGCGTATTGCGGTCGTTTGGGCCCAGCCCTTGCCGCCGCCCATCGGCTTAAGGCGGTCGGCAAGTGGTTAAACCAAGGATTCAACTTCATTCGAATCCCTAGCTGATATCCCTTTCACTCGAGAAATCTTTACCTTTTACTCAATAGAAAACCAGGGGGTTTGTATGGCTGACTTGGTGAAACCCCTCCCACAACATGATGTCCAGACAGTTCGCTGTCTGAACTTCATTGCATTGTGGTTAATAACGTCTTTTTCCATCTTCCAAGCAAGCAGTATCTGCCTCTGTGCATAGAACTCTCAGTTCCGTACAGATCACCTGGCAGAACTAGAGAAGTCACCACCAGTGATAAATTTCAGAATGTAAATCAAGATAGAAAAGATTTTACAATGGACAAGCACTGAATAAATAATCTATAAATGAATATTGTAAAAAAATAAGCAATTTTATTCATTATTTTCACTACAGTTCCTGTTTAAACTTGTCTAACAGACCTATTTAAAGTAACCTCCCCCAATATCTAAATGCAAATGGGTTGCATTCTGGTTGAAGGAGACATTTTATATCCTACTCTGTCTTTCGTAAGTAGTCTTCTGACAGTCTATACCGAAAAATTGCAAATTGTTAACCAACAATTGTGAATGCTTGGCTGTGGGGCTGCCCAGAGGCATACAGTAGGGGTTGCAGAGGTCTCAATCGCATCGGGCCCTTGGGCCAGAGGAGCTCTGTAGGGCTCTCCCTCAATCACAGTATTAGCTATTTATTGGTCCTGTGCTTGAAATTGATCACTTATATAGATGTTTTGAATATTAATTGCTAACAAGCTGTTCCCCACCCCCTTCTTGCACTTGACACTGTGTTTGACCTTGGCAGGTTTTAGTGCGCCATATCAATTGTTATGTATGGAGTGTTTGGGGCGCCGAATGCAAAACTCACACCGGGGCCCATAGCTACTCTTTCCCTGAAATTAAGACATCCCCTGAAAGTAAGCCCTATCAGGAATTTTGAGCATGCTCGAAATATCAGCCCTAACCCGAAAGTAAGCCGTAGTGGCAGTAAGGGGAAATCGCATGTCAACTTGTGTTTCTACTGGAGCCGATGGTCTTGCAGACAGGACCATGGCTCCATCATTGGGCCAATCCCTGCACTCGCTGCTAATCAGTGAGTGCAGTGATTGGCCCCAATAACAGAGCAATTGCCTCGTTTGCAAGACCATTGGCTCCAGTAGAAACACAAGTTGCTGTACTTCTTCCTCATAGGCTGAAGCTTGGGTAAACAGCGACATGGAGCTGGGGGAAGAAGAGGATACAGGGGAACATCATAGGACACGGGGGACAGTGCGGCATGGTGCTGGGGGTATGAGAAGGATGCAGGAGGACATAGTGGGATAGAGGAGGACACAGGTACAGAGGGGGCACCAGGAAGACACTAAAGTTACAAGTTGGACACTGGGGCACAAAAGAGGAGGATCCAGCAGAGGAAGGGGCGGCACAGTGGGGTAGGCAGGAGAACACACATCACAGGAACTTGTGTGTTCATAGAAGTATAAGACATCCCCTGAAAATAAGCCCCAGCACATCTTTTGGTGCAAACATTAATATAAGACACTCTTATTTTCGGGGAAACACAGTATTTAGTTATGCCACTGGGTCTGCCGCTTGGCTCCGCCAAACTTCTGCAATACTAAATTATAGTTAAAACATTTTTGTGTTTTACCATGGTTTTGAGATAGAGAATATAGAGACTGAGGAGAAGAATTGAGTGGAAAAGAACATGGTAAAAAGTAGATAATAAAGAATAGAACAGATGTAAAAGGTTGAGTAGAGCGAGTGGTAGACTGACCAGATGACCCAGGACTAGAGATGGATTGAACTTCAGATTTTGGTCAAGTTTGTATTCGCTCGAACTGCCATAGACTTCAATGAGCAGACAAATTTTAAAACATACAGGGACTATTTTTGGCCACAAAAGTGATGGAAAAGTTGTTTCAAGGGTAGGATCTAACACCTGCAGGGGAGCATGTTGGAGTGGGCTACATGCCAAAAGTCCCTTGGAAAATTACGTATTTCATTCAGAGTAGGGTTACAATCCCTAAAGGGCAGAAATCACATTGCATTGCTAAATTGGAGGCATAAAGTGCTTTAAAACATCTTGTGTGTGTGTGTACATCGATCAGGTAGTGTAAGTAGTGTACTGCTTCACACTAACCGACCAAACTCACTGCTTAACGCAATGCCGCAAAGGGTTGTCATTAGTTGACACGCTCAGGACATAAAATGTCAGTCCTCTTGGCGGCAATGTTTCTGTAGTGATGGCTGTGTTTGTGCGCACGTTGGCGAGAGTGCAGGTGATGATGATGAAAATTGAAAAATACATTTTTTTTTTATTGAAAATTGAAAAGGTATTTATAAAATTCTACGTTTTTTTTTTCCCCTGATATGTTACTTTGGGGTAATTCCAGAGCTAATATGCCAACGAGCGCTGACCTCTACGTTGCCATAACGAACTTCTGCTGTGTACAAACACCTGTGCCTTCTCAAATTGTGAATGTGAACGCAATCTCTAATAATCCTACAAAACTGAGAAGTATTGCACAGAAAATGTAGCTAAAGTTAAATTGCAGGCTTGAAGGAGAGCTGTGGGGAGTGGACATTCCCCTGAAAAATCTGATGGTGATCAGAATGGATCTACCGTGATGCCGGCCAGCGTTCCCGTTCAGTGACAGGCTTTGTCGTGTGGCCAGCATAATTTCTTTCCTGACCCGCTCATACTTCTGTGTAATCTTTCAGCGACCACATCAGGTTATTATTGATAACTAGAAGCTGTACCTTGTGGCCGCTCTCCAGAAATACTACAAGATAAATCATGCACTGCCAGAGAAAATTGTGGTGTACCCAGATGGACATCTCAGCACAGTGCAGAATTATGAGATCCTGCAGTTACAGACCTGCTTTGGTACTTTTGAAAATTATTCCCCTCGCATAATTGTCATCATAGTGCAAAAAGGATCAGCACCAAACTGTACTGCTCCGCAGCCGGAGCATTTGTCACCCCTACTCCTGGTAACGCGACTGGGTGAATTTCTTCCTGCTCTCCCACCATGTCAGGCAAGGATGTGCCATTCCCACTCACTATATACTGTATGTAATGATAAATACTGCAAACCTCAGCCCTGACCATTTACAAAGGTTGACTTTCAAATTGTGCCACATGTACTGGAGCTGGCCTGGGACCATCCGAGGTTCAGCACCCTACAAATATGCCTACAAGTTGGCTTGCCTGTCCAGGCTGTTCCTTCACCATGAGCCTTCCATTCAGCTGTGTGATAAGATCATCCTTCTTTAAGTGTTGGGAAAAAAACGGCATCATTTTTTGCCCATTGCCCACACAATTACCTTGCTTTGAATTGCCTTCCCTTGTGTTTTTATTGTTCTGCCCAGGGATCATGCCCTAGATCTCTTCCATTGAAATAAACTTTATTTTAGAACCTATTTTTTTTTAGGGGGGGGGGGGGGGAGAGGGTGGTGGTATAACAATACAAAATAAACCAAACAACAGTTAATGTGTTGAGTGGGAGTATCCCACTCGACTGGGCTTGGGCGTCACAATATGCTTGCTAAGAGGGGCATACCAACATCAAGAGGAGCTAAGGGTTTAAAAGTGGTGAGACCTCCGCTAAAAGGACCAGCACTTTGTGCTTACAGCGAGGGTCCAGTAGCGTTGCCACCCAGTACAGGTCGTTCTCCTTTAAACATTTTTATACGGGGGTCCTGCCCTCAACAGGCAGGACAGCATGAAAGACACCATTTGAACAAAGATGGATGCCGAGATAGCCAGCTTCTCTTTCTGACTGAGGTTACAAAAGGTCTCCTCTTCCCCCCAGCCCCTCAGTGGCAGTGTTCTGTCTGTGGAGTATCAAACAGACACAGAGCTATGAAATAGTGCAAACACAATACATTGATAACAGAGGCCCTGGAGCTGTACTATGCTAACTAGTTATGTGACCATGCAGCCACGCGAGATTAGACGGTAACAGGTCTGTAAGGCCCTTAACCGTGCATGTGCAGACCAGCTTGTGCGTTGTTATTTATTAAAAAAAAGTATGTGTTGCTTTTTTAAATGACAATGGGCTTGATTCACAAAGCCGTGCAAACTGTTTAGCACGGGTGTGCTAAACAGCTAGCACGTGAAGTGCCGTTTGTGGACTTTTGCGCGCGCAAAGTGCCCCGATTTGCGCGATCGTGGAGTTTTGCGCGCACGATTTGCGCGAATCGTGGCAAATTGCACGCGCAAAAGTCTGCGATCGCGCAAATCGCGCCACTTTGCACATGAAAAAGTCCGCGAACGGCACTTCACGTGCTAACTGTTTAGCACACCCGTGCTAAACAGTTTGCACGGCTTTGTGAATCAAGCCCATTGTCATTTACCAAAAAAATGTACACACGTCCATGTGTGTAGTGACGCCTAACTGAGACATATGAGGTGGTGTAACATCTTTAGTGCCTTCATCTTGTAACAATAATGGTTGTGGATCAGTAAATTCACCACAAACGTGTGAATAACTCCTGCGACATCTGAAGTGGAGCGGTAAGTAGTAGTGGGGTGCCCGAATCAGAACAGGAGGAGGAAGATATGTCATGAGAAAGATGAGGTGTTCTGTGTTAACCAGTCAACTACGTCCTCAGAATTTTTGAGGTTCAGGGTATATGCCCTCTGAACACTGTGCATTGGTCGAGGGCCACACAAAATCACGCCAGAATGACCTCGGAAAGACCTGCGGGGTGGCCTGCCTCTGCCTGTCATTTTTTCTATATGGGGGTATGAGCAGTAGTACTAACAATATTCAATAGTGGTAGACCATGTGTGTAATCACAAAGAGGCACACAATCAGTGTCAAACTTAAGGAAAGAAAACAGAAAAAACTGGCACCAGTATGCGGCAGGGATGGAACGGCCTCAGATGGGTTTACCTGCAACGTGCACCGATTACAGAAACGTCTTGAAGGAAGAGGAGAAGCAGGTTGCATACCTGCGAAACAGCTGTCAGGCAACCCTCTCCCCCCACTGCAACCATTCTGTAACCCGGCCACAATAAAGGGATTTTACGCAGCAGTGCCCGCTTCTTCTCTTCCTACAATCAGTGTCAAACACACAGCAGCACTGTGTGTGTGTATCACAGGGCTGTGTACTTTAACACACACAGAGAGATATGCTATAGTACGTTCAATCACAAATACAGTTGCAAGTTAAGCACTGCTTATGATACACAGTGTGCTGGCTTGTAATAGATAGAAGAGGATGGTAGAACTTCAAGGCCCAGCAGCGACTGTATCCTGGCCCGTATGCAGTGTGTAACACAGACAGATATTAATAACAGATACAGTTGCGAGCTAAGCACAGCTTATGATAGACAGTGTGCTGGCTTGCTTGCAATATAGATAGAAGAGTATAGTAGAACTACAAAGCCCAGCATCTGACTGTGGCATGTATGCAGTGTAAGTGTAACCCACACAGATATCAATAACAGATACAATTGGAAGCAAAGCACAGCTTATGATAGACAGTGTGCTGGCTTGCTTGCAAAAGATAGAAGAGTATAGGAGAACTACAAAGCCCAGCAACTGACTGTGGACTGTATGCATTGTAAGTGTAACCCACACAGACAGATATCAATAACAGATACAGTTGCAAACTAAGCACAGCTGATGATAGACAGTGTTCTGGCTTGCTTGCAATAGTTAGAAGAGTACAGTAGAACTACAAGGTCCAGCAACTGACTGTGTCCTGTATGCAGTGTAAGTGTAACCCACACAGATATCAATAACAGATACAGTTGGAAGCTAAGCACAGCTTATGATGGACAGTGTGCTGGCTTGCTTGCAATAGTTAGAAGAGTATAGTAGAACTACAAAACCCAGCAACTGACTGTGGACTATATGCAGTGTGTGTAACCCAGACAAACATATCAATAACAGATACAGTAGCAAGCTAAGCACGGCTTATGATAGATAGTGATGGGCCGAACCTCCGATTTTAGCGTCGCGAACTTCCGCGGAAGGTTCGGTTCGCGGAAAAGTTCGCGAGCCGCAATAGACTTCAATGGGGAGGCGAACTTTGAAAAATAGAAAAAATTATGCTGGCCCCAAAAGTGATGGAAAAGATGTTTCAAGGGGTCTAACACCTGGAGGGGGGCATGGCGGAGTGGGATACACGCCAAAAGTCCCGGGGAAAAATCTGGATGTGAAGCAAAACAGCGTTTTAAGGGCAGAAATCACATTGAATGCTAAATTGCAGGCCTAACGTGCTTTGAAACATCTTGCATGTGTATACATCAATCAGGTAGTGTAATTAGAGTACTGCTTCACACTGACGCACCAAACTAACTGTGTAACGCACCGCAAGTTACCAACTGTTTGTGTAGTGACGGCCATGCTGGACTACTGCGCAACATGGTGAGATTGCTCTTCCTCACTCAGTGATGTCAGGTAATGTGTGACTGCCTTCTCAACTTTCCATGGCATTGTTAAAAAGCTTACGTTTTGTTTTTAAATTACATTTTCTACTTGTAGCGGTACTTGTTCAGTACCGCTACAATGAGAATCCTATGGAGGCGGGCAAGTCTGGCATTGTGACCCCGGGTAATGGCTGGGGAATGAGGGATGGAATCCGGTGTGGAGCCTGAGCAACGGCTACCACTACACATCCAAGGAGGGCAGCAGTCAGGCATGCACGCCTGCCCCGAGGTAGTGACCAAAAATAACAATACAAGAGGACTATCGAGGGCTTGCTGTATTTGAAATGAATGTACTTTAAATCCTTTAACGAGAACCAGTTATGGCGGGCAAAGATGAAACCACATTCCTTTCACGAGAATCATATGGAGGCGGGCAAGTCTGCCATTTGTGACCCCGGGGAATGAGGGATAAAATCCGGTGTGGAGTCTGAGCAACGGCTACCACTACACAGGCAAGGAGGCAGCAGGCAGGCATGCACGCCCGCCCCGAGGTAGTGACCAAAAATAACGATACAGGAGGACTATCGGGGGCTTGCTGTATTTGAAATGAATGTACTTTAAATCCTTTAACGAGAACCAGTTATGGCGGGCAAAGATGACACCACATTCCTTTCACGAGAATCATATGGAGGCGGGCAAGTCTGACATTGTCACCACGGGTAATGGGCGGGGAATGAAGGTTGGATTCCGGCCCGAAGTGGGAGCCTGCTGAGACCCATGCTGTAGCTGCCCTGACCATGCTTTGCAGACCAGGCATCTGTGATCAGATGGACCCTTGACCCAGCGGAAGACAAACCAAGTCGAAAGCATTTGCCAAGAATGTTTTACGGAGGGCAAGTTTTTTGCCTTTTTTTTCAATTGTTTGAAACTGTAGATGGTTGTATTTTTAAATTGTTTTAAAATGTAGATGGTTGTATTTTTAAATTGTTTGAAAATGTAGATGGTTGTATTTTTAAATTGTTTAAAAATGTAGATGGTTGTATTTTTCAATTGTTTAAGACTGTATCCATTCAAGTGCAAGTTATGCACTGACTGCCAGGTATCATGTGCAGTCACAGATGCAGTGAAAGGTATGCAGTGACTGCAAACAGCCGTTTGTGTAGTGACGGGCGTGCTGGACTGGTGCGCACCATGACGAGAGTGCAGGTGATGGTGGCTTTTCAGCCCATATGGTCGCCCGACTGATGTAGCTAAATGACAGAACAGTGACTGTCCAGCTGATCAAATTTGGTCTCACCACAATGAAACAACAACCTTATTATCTTTGGTGTGCCACCCCCACCCGAGACACTCATATAGCTGGCGGTCATTGCTTCATTGTGATACGCAAGCCCCTTCACCGCGGCAAGGTAATGATCATGAAGGGGGATGGGCACATGTACATGCCTTTTGTTTTTTTGTTGCAGCCGCCTGCAGTTGAGCCAGAAAAATTAGGCAGGCATGTGCACGCCCCAGAAAAATTAGTATAGCGGCCGCTGCTAGCAGCGGCCTTAAAAATTCTGGAATCCGCCTAGAGTCCTGGACCCTGGTGGTGGTGGCGGAGAAGGCAGTCAAGCGGCCTGCAGGCAGAGATGCTGTGTGTGGGGACTGACTTAGTCTTCGGTCGTGCAATAGCCCTCAGGGATCCATGCCTCGTTCATTTTGATAAAGGTCAGGTACTGAACACTGTCATGACTTAGGCGACTTCTCTTCTCAGTGACAATGCCTCCAGCTGCACTGAAGGTCCTTTCTGACAGGACGCTTGCGGCAGGACAAGAGAGAAGTTGTATGGAAAATTGGGACAGCTCTGGCCACAGGTCAAGCATGCGCAACTAGTAGAGCAAGGGTTCATCGTCGCTGCTCGCAGTCGCAGTGTGTACATCCACACTTAAGACCAAGTAGTCGGCTACCTGCCGGTCCAGGCGTTGGTGGAGGGTGGATCCCGAAGGGCTACTGCGAGGCGTTGGACTAAAGAACGTCCGCATGTCCGACATCACCCCGAGATCGCTGGAGCGTCCTGTCCTTGCCTGCGTGGACTGGTGAGGAGGAGGAGGAATACTGCCAGTGGTACCTTTATTGCGTTGTACTGTCACATCACCCTTAAATGCATTGTAAAGCTTGTTCTGCAAGTGCTGCATCCTTTCCGCCTTGTGTTGAGTTGCTAACAGGTCTGCCACTTTGTGCCTGTACCGAGGGTCTAGTAGCGTGGCCACCCGGTACAGGTCATTCGCCTTGAGTTTTTTGATACGGGGGTCCCTCAACAGGCTGGACAACATGAAAGAGGCCATCTGCACAAAGTCGGATCCAGACGTACTCTCCATCTCCTCTTGCTCTTCCACAGTGACGTCACACAACCCCTCTTCCTCCCCCCAGCCACGAACAATACCACGGGAACGTGGAGCAGCAGAAGCCCCCTGTGACGGCTGCTGCAGTTGTTCTTCTGCCGCTGCCGCCTCTTCCTCCTCCACAGAAACACCTTCCTCATAATCATCCGAGTCTGACTCCTATCCTTCCCCATACGACTCCTCTTCTTCCTCCTCCTCCCCCCTCTGTGGTGCCGCAGGTGTTGAGGAAACCTGTGGTTCGGCTGAAAATTGGTCCCACGACTCCTCCTGCCGTAGCTGTTCCTGTTCCCGCTCCTCCACAGCTTCATCCACCACTCTACGCACGGCACGCTCCAGGAAGTAAGCGCAGGGGATCAAGTCGCTGATGGTGCCTTCAGCGCGACTCACCAGGTTGGTCACCTCCTCAAACGGCCGCATGGTCCTGAATGCATTTCACATCAGTGTCCAGCTGTTGGGCCACAACATCCCCATCTTCCCAGATTGTGTCCTTCTACTGTAGTTGTACAGGTACTGGGTGACGGCTTTCTCCTGGTCTAGCAGGCGAGAGAACATGAGCAGGGTGGAATTCCAGCGAGTCAGGCTATTGCATATCAAGCGTCTCACCGGCAAGTTGTTTTTCCGCTGAATGTCCGAATGTCCAAAGGTAGTTATATATGCAGTGAGGTGAGTTCACTGAACACAACAGGTAGCTATGTGCAGTGAGGTGAGTTCACTCAACCCAAAGGTAGTTATATATGCAGTGAGGTAAGTTCACTGAACACAACAGGTAGCTATGTGCAGTGAGGTGAGTTCACTCAACTCAAAGGTAGTTATATATGCAGTGAGGTGAGTTCACTGAACACAACAGGTAGTTAGATGCAGTCAGCTGAGTTCACTCAACACAAACGTAGTTATATGCAGTGAGGTGAGTTCACTCAACAGAAAAGGTAGATATGCAGTGAGGTGAGTTCACTGAATGCAAAAGGTAGCTATATGCAGTGAGGTGAGTTCACTGAACACAACAGGTAGTTAGATGCAGTCAGCTGAGTTCACTCAACACAAAGGTAGTTATATGCAGTGAGGTGAGTTCACTCTACAGAAAAGGTAGATATGCAGTGAGGTGAGTTCACTCAACTTAAAAGATAGTTATATGCAGTGACGCAAGTTCACTCAACACAAAAGGTAGTTATGTGCAGCGAGGTGGGTTCACTCAACACAAACGTAGGTGTATGCAGTGATGAGGTGGGTTAACAAAACACAACAGGTACTAGTAGTAGGTAAATGCAGTACTGGGTAGGTAGTACAATGTGCAGCTCCCTGTCACACACACAGGTGTCACTGAATGTGCTGCTGAATGCTGGTGGGCTGCTGGCAGTGGGACACACACATTATGAATTAGCAATGCTGTCTAAGCAACACAAGTGTCTCACACACACAGGTAGTAGTCACTGAATGTGCTGCTACTGCTGGCAGTGGGACACACAGTATGAATTAGCAATGCTGTCTAAAAACACAAGTGTCTCACACACACAGGTAGTCACTGAATGTGCTGCTGCTGGCAGTGGGATATACAGAATGAATTAGCAATGCTGTCTAAAAAACACAAGTGTCAGTTTCAAACACAGAAAAAAAAATGATCAAACCAGCAGGATGAGCTCTGAAAAGAGCTTTTCTGGGGCGCTATTATAGCAATAAGATTCAGCTAAGCAAGCTAAGAAGGCAAGAGCCTAACTAATCTGTCCCTAGGAGAACAAGTCTGCAGCAGCTGTCCCTATTCTGTCTCTAGCAGGCACACGAGTGAGGCTAATGGCCGCCGGAGCCTGCCTTATATAAGGGGGGGTGGGGCTCCAGGGCTTAGTATAGCCGGATTGGCTACAATGCGCCTGCTGACTGTGATGCAGAGGGTCAAAGTTGACCCTCATAGAGCATTATGGGGCGAATCAAACTTCCGGGAAAGTTCACCGGCGAAGGCGAACCACCCGATGTTCGCCTGGAACCGTTCGCCGGCGAACCGTTCGGCCCATCTCTAATGATAGACAGTGTGCTGGCTTGCTTGCAATATAGATAGAAGAGTATAGCCCAGCAGTACGCCACGGACAACGTGGGCTTGATTGACAGTGGCGCTTAATGCAGGCGCAGTAAAGACGACCTCCAGGATGTCCTCTGCACCGTGCAGGGACCCCAGGCCGGCGTCAGCGAACTGAGCTGTCAGGGCATGCTCTCCCTTTGCGCTTCCATCACCAGGAGAGCTCTTCACCTGCACAAAAGTACTGGCCAGGCGCACAGAACGCTCCCAACAATGGGGGTGCGCGCACAGCCAGGCAGTAAATACACAGTTGGCTCAAGACTGGCGGACTTACCAAAGCCAATTGCTGAAGATACAGGAGGCGGCAGATGGCGGCGAGGGGGCTGGAGGAAGCACTAGGTATGTATACGTTTTCTCTTTATTGCCATCTCTCCATTTCCATATATAGCTGACTGATGTATTGGAGCGTGAAAGTAAGCATTGCTTAAATCCACTTTAAAGATGAAATTGCTGTTGTTTAACAAGCATTTACTTATTTGATAGACTCTATTTTGAATGGAACGTGCTTGGTGTACTGGTTTCAAACTTTAAAGGGCAACTGAAGTGAGAGGTATATGGAGGCTGCCATATTTATTTCCTTTTAAACAATACAAGTTGCCTGGCAGCCCTGCTCATCTCTTTGGCTGCAATAGTAACTGAATCACACCAGAAACAAGCATACAGCTAATCTTTTCAGATCTGACAATAATGGCAAAAACACCTGATCTGCTGTATGCTTTTTCAAGGTCTGTGGCCAAAAGCATTAAAGGGCAGAGGATCAGCAGGGCTGCCAGGCAACTGTCATTGCTTAAAAGGAAATAAATATGGCAGCCTCCATATCCCTCTTGCTTCAGTTATCCTTTAAAGACGCCTGAGCATATGGATATAAAAAAAGTAAAATAAAACCCTAGCTTCTTTACAAGTGAGGTGCCTCCTCCACCATGCCCTCTTGCTTTTGCCGCTTTAACAAATACAACTCAAAAAAGGAAAAAAGGCTGCAATGGATTGACTGAAGACAGTTGCCTGCTAATCCTTTGACGAATATTACCTCACTGAGGTGGTGACTGGTTTCTGATGAAAGCAATGAGGCAGGTTTGGGACCCAAGTCTCACTTGATACAATTAAGAAAAAAAAAAGCAGTTTCAGAGTAAAGAAATGTTACATTGAAGTTAGTCTCGCAGCAATCATAAGATGGCAACTTGCAGGGCCAGACTTAGGCCAAGGCTGCCTTGGCCATGGCCTAGGGCACCACAGGAGAAAGGGCACCAAAGCAGCAGGCTAAACTGGTGCAGCATTTGCTAGCTTGCAAATGCTGCAGTGCAGGGAGATCAGGCAAGACCGCGGTACTCTGCTGCCAGCCCCCTGTGCAGTGGCCGCTCTGCTATCTGTGCATGTTGGCATTGTGGCAGGCAGCTACAGACTTGGGCAACATTGCAAAGTAGCAAGTGGAGGAAGTGGAATAGCAGCTGCCAGTCACTCACATTTCCGCTCGTGTCCAACGCAGAAGCTTCGTCTTCCCTTCAGGGGCGTTACTAGGCCCCACTGGGCCCCCCTGCAGAACTTCAGAGCGGGCCCCCCGCTCGGGGCACTTTTGTGGGGGCTGGAGGGGTGGCAGCATGAGGGGAAAGCCGTGGCCACAGTCGACGGGGAGAAGGGAATTCCCCCCCCCCTCCCTCACCTCGGAGCTCTCCCCACCAGCTTAAATGTGTGTCTGTGGAAGTCGCATCAGAGGCTAGCGAGAGGAACGCAGGCTGGAGCGCACGGAAGCTATGTATCTGCTACCCACCGCTGCTCGCCGCTGCCCACGGACACACATTTAAGCTGGAGGGGAGCGCAGAGGGGAGAGCCCCGAGCTGATGGAGGGGGGGGGGGAATTCCCTTCTCCCCTCCGACTGTGGCCACGGCTTTCCTCTCATGCTGCCACCCCTCTAGCTCCCACAAAACGACCCCGAGCGGGCCCCTATTGTTACGCCAGTGCTTCCCTTCTGACTCGCTTGTAACATGCCGATGAGTCAAATGTGAGAGACGCCGATTGGAGGGACAGATGGAGCGGCTGATGGAAATGGAGGGGAAGAGGAAGCTTCTGTGCTGGAGATGCATGGAGATGTGGGTGACACTGATGGCTGGTGCGGTGTGGAGGTGAGCTGGCTACCTATACTGAAAGGGGGGAGTGAAAAAGGGAGAGATAAAGGGAGTCATCTGGCTACTTATACTGTGGGGGGGGGGCATCTGACTACCTATACTGGAGGGGGGGGGGGGGGGGGTCATCTGGCTAATTATACTGGAGGTTGGGTCATTTTGATGCTTATACTGAAGGGGGATGGCTGGTGACAATGGCCTTGGGCGGTAAAGAGTACAAATCCAGCCCTGGCAACTTGTACAGTGTTTTCACAAATTCACTGCACATGATCATTTTAAGTGGTTTTGTGATCATTTGGTGGCACTACAATATATTTCTTTTAATCAGGTGCCCAAATGTGGCTGATCAATTAAAGGTTTTCTTGAGAAATTTTTGAATCATAGTGAAAGATCACATTGGCACCCATAGGAATACCCATCAGATCAGACCCTCATCTGCCCCTTGCAGGCACCTGATCACCCGCCCGCACCCTCAGATCGCCCGCAAACTCGCCCTCAGATCACCTCCCAAGTGCATTGTTTACATCTGTTCTCCCCTCTAATCACCCATCAATCACCCCGTCACCATCTGTCAACGCTATTTTTTCGATTAGGTCCTAAACTGCCCCATGGGGGCTCCTGATCACCCCCCACCCGTCATATCCTCCCCAGACCCCCCCCCCCAGACCTCCACCCCGTGTACTGTATACATCTATTCTGTAATCACCCACAGATCACCTGTCAATCACCTGTCAATCACCCATCAATCACCCCATGTCACCACCTGTCACTGCCACTCCCAAGTGCATTGTTTACATCTGTTCTCCCCTTTAATCACCCATCAATCACCCCGTCACTATCTGTCAACGCTATTTTATCGATTAGGTCCTAAACTGTCCCATGGGGGCTCCTCATCACCCCCCCTCCCACAACCTCAGATCCTCCCCAGACCCCACCCCCCTGTGTACTGTTTACATCTATCCTCCCCTGTAATCACCCACTGATCACCTGTCGATCACCCATCAATCACCCCCTGTCACTGCTACCCATCAGATCAGACCCTCATCTGCCCCTTGTGAGCACCCAATCACCCGCCCACACCCTCAGATAGCCCTCAGACCCCCCCTGATCACCTCCCCAGTGCATTGCTTGCATCTATTCCCCCCTCTAATCACACCCTGAGACACCCATCAATCACCTCCTGTCACCCCCTAGCACACCTACCCATCAGATCAGGCCCTAATCTGCCCCGTGTGGGCTCCTGATCACTCGACCAAACCCTCAGATCCCCCTCAAACCCCCTTCTGATCACCTCCCCAGTGCATTGATGGCATCTATTCTCCACTCTAATCACCCACTGAGACACCCATCAATCACTTCCTGTCACCACCTGTCACCCTCTAGCACTCCTATTCATCAGATCAGGCCCTAATCTGCCCCCTGCTGGCTTCTGATCACCAGAACAAACCCTCACCTGCCCCACCGCAGTGAAAGAACTTTTTTTTTTCTGGTCACTGCTGGTCTCTACAACTGAATTGTGGCTGAGACCAACCGTTATGCCACACAATACGCAACCGCCAATCCAAAAAGCTACCATGCCCAGCCTTTTATGAGGAAACCACTCCAAGTTTCCGAACTTACCATTTTTTGGGGCCTTCTCCTTAACATGGGTCTAGTCAAAAAGATAGTATTGCGGTCTTATTGGTCTACGCACCCAATATATCACATGCCCATGTTCTCTGCTGCCATGTCCAGGTCACGATTAGAGAACATCCTGCACTTCCTGCATTTCAGTGCCAATACAACCTGTCATTTAAGAGGCCACCCTGCTTGTACCCCTGAACAGTCATTTTGAGGCATTTGGTTTCCAGACTACTCCTCACGGTTTTGGGCTCCTAAAATGCCAGGGCAGTATAGAAACCCCACAAGTGACCCCATTTTAGAAAGAAGACACCCCAAGGTATCCCATTAGGTGTATGATGAGTTCATAGAAGATTTTGTTTTTTGTTACAAGTTAGTGGAAAATGACACTTTGTGAAAAAAAAACAATAAAAATCAATTTCCGCTAACTTGTGACAAAAAATAAAATCTTCTATGAACTCACCATACTCCTAACTTAATACCTTGGGGTGTCTTCTTTCTAAAATGGGGTCACTTGTGGGGTTCCTATACTGCCCTGGCATTTTAGGGGCCCTAAACCATGAGGAGTAGTCTAGAAACTAAATGCCTCAAAATGGCCTGTGAAATCCTAAAGATACTCATAGGACGTTGACCCCTTAGCACACCTAGGCTGCAAAAAAGTGTCACGCATGTGGTATCGCAGTACTCAGGAGAAGTAGAAGTAGAAATATCTCTGTAAATGGACAATTGTGTGTGAAAAAAACAAAAAAATCTCATTTACAGAGATATTTCTCCCACCCAGCATGGGTATGTGCAAAAATACACCCCAAAACACATTATACTATTTCTCCTGAGTACGGCGATACCACATGTGTGACACTTTTTTTGCAGCCTAGGTGCGCTAAGGGGCCCAAAATCCTATGAGCACCTTTAGGATTTCACAGGTCATTTTGAGGCATTTGGTTTTTAGACTACTCCTCACGGTTTAGGGCCCCTAAAATGCCAGGGCAGTATAGGAACCCCACAAGTGACCCTATTTTAGAAAGAAGACACTCCAAGGTATTCCGTTAGGTGTATGGTGAGTTCACAGAAGATTTTTTTTTTGTCACAAGTTAGTGGAAAATGACACTTTGTGAAAAAAAAACACAATAAATTCAATTTCCGCTAACTTCTTCTACGAACTCACCATACTTCTAATGGAATACTTTTACAGAGATATTTCTCCCACCCAGCATGGGTATGTGTAAAAATACACCCCAAAACACATTATACTATTTCTCCTGAGCACGGCGATATCACATGTGTAACACTTTTTTGCAGCCTAGGTGCGCTAAGGGGCCCAAAGTCCTACGAGCACCTTTAGGCTTTACAGGGGTTCTTACAATTTAGCCCCCCCCAAAAAAATGCCAGGACAGTAAACACACCCCACAAATGACCCCATTTTGGATAATAGACACCCCAAAGTATTCAGAGAGGGGCATGGTGAGTTTGTGTAAGATTTCATTTTTTTTGTCACAAGTTAGCAGAAATGGATACTTTTTTTATTTATTTTTTTGTCACAAAGTGTAATTTTCCGCTAACTTGTGACAAAAAATAAAATCTTCTATGAACTCACCATGCCTCTTAGTGAATACTTTGGGATGTCTTCTTTCCAAAATGGGGTCATTTGGGGGGTATTTTCACTATCCTGGAATTTTAGCACCTCATGAAACATGACAGGTGCTCAGAAAAGTCAGAGATGCTTCAAAATGGGAAAATTCACTTTTTGCACCATAGGTTGTAAACGCTATAACTTTTACCCAAACCAATAAATATACACTGAATGTTGTTGTTTTTTATCAAAGACATGTAGCATAATAAATTTGGACAAAAATGTATACAGAAATTTTACTTTATTTGAAAAATGTCAGCACAGAAAGTTAAAAAAATCATTTTTTTTGGACAAAATTCATGTCTTTTTTGATGATTATAATAAAAACTAAAAATCGCAGCAGCAATCAAATAGCACCAAAAGAAAACTGTATTAGTGACAAGAAAAGGAGATAAAATTCATTAAGGTGGTAGGTTGTATGACCGAGCAATAAACCGTTAAAGCTGCAGTGTTCTGAATGGAAAAAAAGTGTCTGATCCTTAAGGGGTAGAAAGACTGTGGTCCTCAAGTGGTTAAATATTTTGGCAGACATCTTTTTTCTAATTTTGATTCTGTGCATTACTACAATTAATTTTAAATGAAACAACAACTCAGTTAAAGCGTAGACTCTCAGCTTTAATTCAGTGGAGTGAACAAAATTTGTATACAAATCTGAGGCAACTAAAGCTAAAGGTTATGTAAGTTTTGTATGGAAATGTGTATATGAAGAGAGGAGGCAAGGCCAGCACTGCAGTTAGGGTTCTTTATTTGTGAAAGAAAAGGCACTTACAGTTAGGTTGCAGCCAGGTGTCAAGGCAGGTTAAGTGGGCGCCAGGTCTGTATCCCCCTGCGGACGTCTGTTTCGCGCTAACAGCGCTTGTTCACCGCAATGGGGAAAGTTGGGGGCGGGCTGCATCGGCGTGGGTTACATACCCACGTCACGGCGGCACTTCCGCCTACATTAGCTAGCCGCGCCTCCAGTTGCTATGTCAACCCATGGCGCCCACTCGCCCTGCAGGAAGGACGGAGAGCGTCCATGTAGCCTGGCAACAGAAGGATACACCCACCGGCACGCCCCACCACGCAGTCCGATGCCCAGCCTCCCAGCATAGGGATACACAGCGAGGGCTGTTATTAGTAAACAGCAGCACTTGGTCCGCTCGGACTGAACGATAAAAATGAACGAGCCTGCTTCTTAGAAAAATGAACTTAAGATAATATTCTAATATGATTGATCCCTCTTAAACCTCCTGGCCTTGCCACACCTGTGGAACTCCACTTCTTGGGGCAGACTCTGACCTCTCCCCATCCCCCTTAGAATCTTCCACCCTATCCGCATGCCCGTGCGGCGATATGCATTGGCTGGCGCCGCGCGTGCATGCATAACCTCACTATACTGAACGTTCTTCCTTCCTTTCTGGGTCTGGCTGCATTCGTCCTATTTACCAATTGCTACTTGTTTTCCGCCTCCCTCTCTCCTCCCTCCGCAAGTTTTTAATGTATATACCTTTCGGTATTTGCTTTTATGCTCAATCGATCTGGCACCCTGAGCTGCACCCACGTACGCGCCTGCCTCGGACTCCGCTGCCGGCATCCCCCCTTGCATTGGGTTATCTTTACCATTTGACCTCTAATATAGTAAGTGTCCTTTTATATATACGCGTGCTGCTGTTTACTAATAACAGCCCTCGCTGTGTATCCCTCTGCTGGGAGGCTGGGCATCGGACTGCGTGGCGGGGCGTGCCGGTGGGTGTATCCTTCTGTTGCCAGGCTACACGGACGCTCTCCGTCCTTCCTGCAGGGCGAGTGGGCGCCATGGGTTGACATAGAAACTGGAGGCGCGACTAGCTAATGTAGGCGGAAGTGCCGCCGTGACGTGGGTATGTAACCCACGCCGATGCAGCCCGCCCCCAACTTTCCCCATTGCGGTGAACAAGCGCTGTTAGCGCGAAACGGACGTCCGCAGGGGGACACAGACCTGGCGCCCACTTAACCTGCCTTGACACCTGGCTGCAACCTAACTGTAAGTGCCTTTTCTTTCACAAATAAAGAACCCTAACTGCAGTGCTGGCCTTGCCTCCTCTCTCCATATACACGTACCTGCCACTTCATTCCTGCTGGAGCACGCAGTTCAGAGGGACCCACATCCTTACAGTGTATTATCTTGCATAGCCCAGCCTGGCCTCCTGTTGCAACCTCAGCTGAGTGCCGGAACTTTACTTTTCTCTGTTCTTACTGACATTTGTATGGAAATGTATGCAGCTTGGTCCACTTTCAAGCTGCATATGTTTGCATATAACATTTAAATAATACTGCATGAGCGTGGAAATAGTTGCTGTCATTGATCATTATTATTCTTTTTATTGATTTATAAAACGCCAACATATTCCATGGCGCTGTACAAAGTAGGATCCCTACTTTAGAGCCCGTGAAATGAAGGGGTTGTGTTAAGAAAATGCTTTAGTTGCATGAAAATACAAATATTTGCATCTCATTGATCAAATAACTGGAAATTAAATGTTCATAATACTTGGTTGAAAACCATTTGATTCAGCTTCCTAAGCAGTATAAAAAAAGTCATACACCTAAACGTTAAAAGCCACCTAACCCATTGTATACCACCCTAACCCCCATAGTTACCAAAATAAAAGAAAATAAACTTATAAACAAAAAAGTGACAGAATTTTAAAGGGAATACATAAAATATTTTAGGGACTCAGCTTTTTATATAGGTATGCAATAAGGGTATATTATTGTTATTTTTGCAGATTAGGCTTGTAATTGTAGAGTACAATAAGAAAACCAAAAAAACACAAAATGGAAAAAAATACACATTTATTGCCAAATAAAATATTATCACCATACTTTGCACTAGGGACACAATTTAAACGTAATAACTGGAACAAATGGGCAAATAAAATGTGTGGGTTTTAATTATAGTAGCATGTATTATTTTAAAACTATAATGGCTGAAAACCGAAATTATTATTTTTTCATTTTTTTCTTCTTATTCCCTTTAAATGCATATAAAATACAATAATTCTTGGTAAAAAGCACCAACCAAAGAGAGGTGGTAATGACAAAAAACCAACCAAGCAAAACAATCATTTAGGTGTGATAAGTAGTGATACAGTTATTGGAGAATGAATGGGAATCGCGCAGAAATGTGAAAAGTGCTCTGGTCCATAAAAGGAGCACACCCTGTAGTGGTCAAGTGGTTAAAGTAATATTGTAAAAAATAAGCAATTTTATCAATTGAGGTATATTCAGTAAAGTTCCTTTTTAAGGTGGCTGATATGTTATGTGTCAGGAACCGGCCCCATGGCAAGCCTGCAGAGATGGCTCCTAACCGGGGGTTGTGAACAAAATTGAGAGGTGAAGCAACCTTTTTCCAACTAACACAAAGCCGTTGCCCCTCAACAACACTCTGCAAGACTTAGCCACCACTAGCAGTCGTTTGGGACGTTACTGGCTAGACACTACAACAATTCATACTCTGCTGTCAAGCTGCTCACACTCAAGCTGGTGTTTTACGGATTTTGGGTCCGCCACGGGCTTTAGGCCAAAGTACGAGAACGCCACACAGTGAAATCTCACATGGTAGCAATCAGGGCCGGGCCGAGGCAGAGGCTGGAGAGGCTCCAGCCTCAGGGCGCAGTGTAGGAGGGGGCGCACAATTCATTCAGATGTCATTCCCAATTGTGTTTGAAGCAGACAGAAATAAGAAAAGGGGATACATGACAATGACTGCAAGCCAGATAACTAGAGATTAAGGTGTCAGGGAGGTTGGGGGCCCTGGGGCATCTATTAGTCTAATAGCAATCAGTGTGTGACAGCTGGGGTGGGAGGGATGGAGGGGCGCACTTTGCTGTCTCAGCCTTGGGTGCTGAAGGACCTTGTCCCGCCTCTGGTAGCAATGAACAATCCAAGCATACAATCAGGCACTGAACTTGTAATACTATTACACTGCAGTCTCTCTCTAGGAGATGTAAAGCTCTGCTTAGTACTTAGAAGATTAGCTTAGTAAATATTTAATATTCCAAAAAAGTGGAACACTGCAGAAAGAAATATATACAAAGATATTTACAAAATGAAGTAAAAAGGTACAAAGACATACACAAGACAATTTGGTTATCAAAAATTAAAAAAGGAATAAAGCAGAAATCTGACTTTACCAGTGCAAAGGTCAAAACTTTGTTGTTGATGTACATGGGGGTTCTGATTCGATCAGGGACTCCTCTAGCTCAGTAACTACCTTCAGGAGAAGACCCTTAGGCCTAGTGCACACCAAAAACCGCTAGCAGATCCGCAAAACGCTAGCAGATTTTGAAACGCTTTTTCTTATTTTTCTGTAGCGTTTCAGTTAGCGTTTTGCGGTTTTGGGAAGCGTTTTTGGTGTAGTAGATCTCATGTATTGTTACATTAAAGCTGTTACTGAACAGCTACTGTAACAAAAACGCCTGGCAAACCGCTCTGAAGTGCCGTTTTTCAGAGTGGTTTGCGGTTTTCCTATACTTAACATTGAGGCAGAAACGCATCCGCAATCCAAAATCTGCAGCAGCCCGGGAGTATGCGTTTCTGCAAAACGCCTCCCGCTCTGCACCAGCCCATTGAAATACATTACCCTAGCGGATCCGCACCCGCAAGCGGATCGCAAACCGCAGCAGAACCGCTCTGGTGTGCACTAGGCCTTAGAGCTTGTTCACACCTAGGGTGTTTTGCGTTTTTTGTATACACCTGCAATTTTAAAATCGCCTTAAAAGCTTTTGTGCAATGATTCCCTATGAGAGTGCTCACGTCTGAGCGGTTCGTTTCCGATCTGCTCACCAAAGCCCTGCCTGTACCATTTTGGGGAGATTTGCCTCAATGAAAAGGTAAGGAAATCACAAAGCGCTTGAAAAAGTGCTTTGTATAGTGATTTCCCCAGCACTTCCATGAATAAATACATTGTATTTATTCATTTCACTTCCTGACTCACATCAGGAAGTGAAAAATCGGAATCGCTCTGCAAAAGCGCTTTACACAAAATCGAAGCGTGCAGGTAAGCCCCGGTAGGGGAAAAAAACACCCCCAAAAAATCGATTTTAGATGTGAACAAAGCTTATCTGTGTCTCAGCACAGGGCTTTTGTGCTTGGATATATCTCTTGAGGGTATGCAAGCACGTTTGGGGGAAATGGTTTTAATTTATTTTCTGCTGCAATATCCCCCATCTACCAATAGATCTAACTTTACAAGATAGATTATGCAAACCTGTAAGAGTTTCCTGACATCCTGAGGCATCTTCAACACACACAAGCAATAGAACACAGCAGTACATGCATCCAGCTACATTTAAGTGGTCAGCAGCTGCTCGTCAGCCAATCAGGATGCACTGTCATACACTCTTTACCTGCCATACCACATCTAGAAGCCATTAGCATTTAGGTGGGAGGCTTCAGTTGGACGCCATCGCAAGATTGCGTCGCTAGCAGGACCGCTCCGTGCAGGCATCCCTCCCACAGGGGTCCCTCCCTAACCGCACACCTGTCCACCATGTCCTAGAGCTGAAAGAAAAAGTTTAAAAACACACGATTGGTTCGCATGATGACCAGGGGCCCCGGACCTCTCTCACTGGCCGGGGCCCCAAGGCCAACATGCGATACCTGGAGGGGAGTGCAGGTGGGCCTGGACCTCTCACACCCAGGCTCTGGACCTCTCACACCACCTGAATGCTAATGGCTGCTAGATGTGGTATGGCAGGTAAAGGGTGTATGACAGTGCATCCTGATTGGCTGACGAGCACCTGCTGACCACTTAAATGTAGCTGGATGCATGTACTGCTGTGTTCTATTGCTTGTGTGTGTTGAATTTAGCATTCAGTATGGAGGCAGTGTTGGTGGGTTTTCTGGATGTGAGAGGTCCAGAGCCTGGGTGTGAGAGGTCCAGGCCCACCTGCACTCCCCTTTAGGTATCGCATGTTGGCTTTGGAGCCCCGGCCAGTGAGAGAGGTCCGGGGCCCCTGGTCATCGTGTGAACCAATCGTGTGTTTTTATCCTGAGGCATCTCAAAGAAATCAGGCAGCCTATTCAGATCGCTTCTTACTTCACACAATGTCTAGGTGTCTGTGGGCTATTGAACTTAGCTGGTCTATTCAAATGAGATTCACTGCCCTATACAGAAAGATGCAGATTTAACATTTACAGGTGACAGGTTTCAAAGACAACATACAGTTTGTCTCTAAGAGACATGCACATCGAAGATAGTATTTCACCCACACAGCAGACAGAAAATGAACAAAATGAATTCCACTTGAAGCCAGTGTTAAAATGGATGCTACCTCATACACAAGTCAAAATGGCCACCATGTTCAGAATATTACCGTACATATCCTCATCGCCCCATATATTCTTACATTATGCAGTGCAGTTTACAACCTACATGTTGGAATCCATCAAAAAGGAATCGATTGTGTTGTGCTTGGATTTACTTGCCATTGTAGTACCCAGAGCCATGAAGCAAACCATGCCTGCCACGCCTGACCTCTTGACTTTGGGTGCCCATTTTTAGATTTGAAAGGAAATGTTTCATCTGATGTTGTTCCGCAGAGCACCCACAGTGACAGAAGCCAGTGGTGCTGAAGTGATGAGGCTGCACGGTTGTTAAATGGTGTTAAAGAAGGAATTCTTAAACCTTGACGGCTTGCTTTTATTCAGCTATGATTAGGGACTAGATTTGTCTGAAACATGTCAGCTGTGTGATTTCTGTGGATTTTTAATCTGGATATGTCCAGCAACAAAGAGACCTGACAGGATGAGTGAGAATCTTCCTTTTTTTGCTATTATTCAGCTTTCCAGTTGTTATGACCAATGTATTTGAGGTATAAAGCTGGGCTCTAGGGAGTGCACATAAATAGATATAAATAAATACAGTAGCTGTTAGTGTGCTCTTTATTTGGCTTTACATGTTTGCCCTTGATAGAAATTATACAGTACAATCTCGTTATAGTAAACACTGAGATAGTAAACGTCTGAATATAGTAAACTCAGCCCTCAGGTCCCAGCAAATGTGTCTGTATACTAAATATACAAGGCATGACAAATTCTGATATAGTAAACTTCTGATGTAGTAAACTACTTTTTCTGGTCCCTTGGAGTTTACTATATAGGGATTCTACTGTACTGAATCTGCATTGATTCTACTTGGGCTGCTCAGTGCTCACGTGAGGCAGATGTGTGTGTGTGTGTGTGTGGGGGGGGGGGGGGGGGGGTGTTTGCGGAGAGTTTTGATGAGTAATGTCTCAGACTTATTGACTGACTAATGAAACTGTAGTGATAACAGTGTCTGGGTCAGAGATAAAACTTTAATAAAAAGGTGTTCATTGAGTCTATTGAGCTACATAAGCTTGCCTGGTGTTGTTAAATTTTAGTACCCTGATGACTTCATGCCAACTGCTTGATGAAAACGTAAAAATTATTTACTACAGATGTTAAGAAATATTTAAAATGAACCCAAGCCCATACATACCCTAAGAGAGGGAAGCTTCAGGATCCTACTGAGGCTCACCTCGCTCATCTACAGCTGCCCATTGTTTTTGTTTTTTTAAAAGTTTCTTTTTTATTGAGTTTTTAGAAACATACATTGAAGTATAACATTCCCCAAAACAGACGGGGATACAAACATAAAAAGAGAACATTTAGAAGAGGCCTACAAACGGACACTATACATAGATATTTTTATACATATGGATGATTAACGTCAAACTTGAGAGAGATTAGGTCTCGATAAGAAAAAAATTGAATACAGTGCATGACATATGATCCGCTAATTTCACAGGTAATGCAACAGACTCCTTTTTTTTTTTTAATATAATAATTCACCCCACCCCACCTCTACCCCCAAGCCACACCTATTAACCCTCCTGGCGGTCTATTAAAAACCGCCAGGGGGCAGCGCTGCCGTTTTTTTTTTTTAAATCATGTAGCGAGCCTAGCCTCCGGCGATAGGCGATCAGGAAATCCCGTTCAAAGAACAGGATTTCCTGGAGGGGCTTCCCCCGTCGCCATGGCGACGGGGCAGGATGACGTTACCGGCGTCGTGACGTCTAAGGGAGACCCGATTCATCCCTTAGCGCTGCCTGGCGCTGAGAGGCCAGGCAGCGCAGGGGTCTAGGGGGGGGCTCTGCGGCGGCGCGGATAGTGGCGAATCGGCACGGGGCGGCGGCGATCGGTGTGCTGACGCAGCTAGCAAAGTGCTAGCTGCGTTCAGCAAGAAAAAAAAATTACGCAGATCGGCCCAGCAGGGCCTGAGAAAACCTCCTGCGCGGTTTACCCCGAACTACGTTCGGGGTTACCGCCAGGAAGGTTAAGGTGCAAAAGCACCGAGTTCCCAACAGGGGTTTGGGCCTGCTAAGAATGGTGTATTTGAATGTATCTCTAGAAAGTACATGAAATAAATGGATCTATTCCTCTTAACCACCTGTAATAGTGCTAGTTTTTATTCTGCGGACAGTGTATCACGGTCCTTGGTCCAAACACCCTAAACTTTTTGGAATTTATTAGCACAACCCCTAGCGATGTATGCTGCCTTGTATAAGTGCAGAGATGAGTTAATTACATTTTTCCAGAATGAAATTGTTGGTGGGTCCGGTTTTTTCCATTGTAAAATAATGGATTTTCTGTAGTAAAATAGCAGGAGTCCCAGTAACACCCTTTGAGCCCTAGTTGGGGCTAACGCTGTCACTTCTCCGAGAAGGCAATGAAGTGGTTCAGGGGGAACCCTTACTTTAGTTAAGTGTGAGATATATTTACATACTTCCTCCCATTTTGAGGCGATCCTAGGACAGAGCCAGAAAATATGGTCGAAATCTGCCAGGTCTACACCACACCTCCAGCAGCTGGAACCCCCTGAGGGTTGGAATTTTACGAGTCTGGACGGTGTCATATATGCTCTATGGATTATTTTAAATGGAATCAGTTTATCTTTTAAGGCTATTAAGTATTCATAAGGGTTTTATGAGGACATTTTCCCAGTCTTCATCATCTAAAGTAGGAATTATGCTAGTCCATGGCCGCATATACACCGTGGAGTGGGATTCTGTAAGTAGTATTATGTGCTGATATATGGCAGAGAGAGCCTTTGAAAGACTTTCATTAGATAACATTTCTTCAATTTCAGAGCTTTGTAAGCTAATTAGGGTTCTGTCATATTGGGTATGAAATGCATGTCTCAGTTGGAGATAGCGAAAGAAGTAGTAATTAGGTAAAGAGAAATCTTCTTTGAGATTATCAAAGGTGGTTAGAGTACTGTTAGAAATAATATGTCTCAACTGAGAAATGCCTTTCTTTATCCAGATAACAGGGTCAGGGATAGAGATGTCGCGAACCTCCGATTTTCGGTTCGCGAACCGGGTTCGCGAACTTCCGCAGAAGGTTCGGTTCGCGGAAAAATTCGCGAACCGCAATAGACTTCAATGGGGAGGCGAACTTTGAAAAATAGAAAAAATTATGCTGGCCACAAAAGTGATGGAAAAGATGTTTCAAGGGGTCTAACACCTGGAGGGGGGCATGGCGGAGTGGGATACATGCCAAAAGTCCCGGTGAAAAATCTGGATGTGACGCAAAGCAGCGTTTTAAGGGCAGAAATCACATTGAATGCTAAATTGCAGGCCTAACGTGCTTTCAAACATCTTGCATGTGTATACATCAAACAGGGAGTGTAATTAGAGTACTGCTTCACACTGACACACCAAACTCACTGTGTAACGCACCGCAAACAGCTGTTTGTGTAGTGACGGCCATGCTGGACTACTGCGCAACATGGCGTGATTGCTCTTCCTCACTCAGTGATGTCAGGTAATGTGTGACTTCCTTCTCAACTTTCCATGGCATTGTTAAAAAGCTTACATTTTGTTTTTAATTTACATTTTCTACTTGCTGTGTACTTGTTCAGTACCGCTACAATGAGAATCCTGTGGAGGCGGGCAAGTCTGCCATTGTGACCCCGGGTAATGGCCGGGGAATGAGAGGTTTGAATCCGGTGTGGAGCCTGAGCAACGGCTACCACTACACATCCAAGGAGGGCAGCGGGCAGGCATGCACGCCCGCCCGCCCCGAGGTAGTGACCAAAAATAACAATACAGGAGGAGGACTTTCGAGGCCCTGCTGTGTATTTGAAATGAATGTACTTTAAATCCTTTAACGAGAACTAGTTATGGCGGGCAAAGATGACACCACATTCCTTTCACGAGAATCATATGGAGGCGGGCAAGTCTGTCATTTGTGACCCCGGGTAATGGCCGGGGAATGAGGGATGGAATCCGGTGTGGAGCCTGAGAAACGGCTACCACTACACATCCAAGGAGGGCAGCAGGTAGGCATGCACGCCCGCCCCGAGGTAGTGACCAAAAACAAACAATACAGAAGGCGGACTTTCGAGGCCCTGCTGTGTATTTGAAATGAATGTACTTTAAATCCTTTAAGGAGAACCAGTTATGGCGGGCAAAGATGACACCACATTCCTTTCACGAGAATCATATGGAGGCGGGCAAGTCTGTCATTTGTGACCCCGGGTAATGGCCGGGGAATGAGGGATGGAATCCGGTGTGGAGCCTGAGAAATGGCTACCACTACACATCCAAGGAGGGCAGCAGGTAGGCATGCACGCCCGCCCCGAGGTAGTGACCAAAAATAACAATACAGGAGGCGGACTTTCGTGGCCCTGCTGTGTATTTGAAATGAATTAACTTTAAATCCTTTAACGGGAATCCGTTATGGAGGGCAAGTCTGCCATTGTCACCGCGGGGAATGAAGGTTGGATTGCGGCCCGAAGTGGGAGCCTGCTGAGACCCATGCTGTAGCTGCCCTGACCGTGCTTTGCAGACCAGGCATCTGTGGTCAGATGGACCCTTGAGCCAGCGGAAGACAAACCAAGTCGAAAGCATTTGCCAAGAATGTTTTACGGAGGGCAAGTTTTTTTGCCCTTTTTTTAATTTTTTTGAAAATGATAGATGGTTGTATTTTTAAATTGTTTGAAAGTTTAGATGGTTGTATTTTTAAATTGTTTGAAAGTTTAGATGGTTGTATTTTTAAATTGTTTGAAAGTTTAGATGGTTGTATTTTTAAATTGTTTAAAAGTGTATCCATTCTTCCTCCCCCCAGCCACGAACAATACCATGGGAACGTGGAGCAGCAGAAGCCCCCTGTGACGGCTGCCACGGTTGTTCTCCGCTGCTTGTCTTTTGAGGGGTGCTTCTTTTCCTCAGGTGTTCTTGCCATAGCTGTTTGTGCCTTCTCTCCAGGTGCCTTCGTAAAGCACTTGTCCCTACGTGACATTTGGCCTTTCCACGGCTCAATTTTTGCTGGCAGAGACAACAGATGGCTTTGCTCCGATCTGAGACACACACGTGAAAAAATTTCCAAACCGCTGAGCCCCCCTGGGCTGATGGTGCTACGGTGGCATCAGCAGCTGACGTTGAAGGGCATGTTGGCTGTCTGGCCATAGCTGGCGATACATGGCGCCGGACACTGCCCCCAGCTGATTCTGAGGACGAGCTCCCTCTTGTATTGCGTTCCGGAGTTGGAGCCTGATCAACGTCTACCACCACACATCCAGGCAAGGAGGGAAGCAGGCAGGCATGCACGCCCGCCCCGAGGTAGTGACCAAAAATAACAATACAGGACTCAGGAGGACCTTTTGCGGCCCTAATTGAAATGAACTAACTTTAAATCCTTTAACGGGAATCCGTTATGGAGGGCAAGCCTGCCATTGTCACAGCGGGGAATGAAGGTTGGATTCCGGCCCGAAGTGGGAGCCTGCTGAGACCCATGCTGTAGCTGCCCTGACCGTACTTTGCCGACCAGGCATCTGTGGTCAGATGGACCCTTGAGCCAGCGGAAGACAAACCAAGTCGAAAGCATTTGCCAAGAATGTTTTACGGAGGGCAAGTTTTTTGCCCTTTTTTTAAATTTTTTGAAAATGATAGATGGTTGTATTTTTAAATTGTTTGAAAGTTTAGATGGTTGTATTTTTAAATTGTTTGAAAGTTTAGATGGTTGTATTTTTAAATTGTTTGAAAGTGTATCTATTTAAGTGCAAGTTATGCACTGACTGCCAGGTATAATGTGCAGTCACAGATGCAGTGAAAGGTATGCAGTGACTGCAAACAGCCGTTTGTGTAGTGACGGCCGTGCTGGACTGGTGCGCACCGTGACGAGAGTGCAGGTGATGGTGGCTTTTCAGCCCATATGCTTGCCCGGCTGATGTAGCTGAATGACAGAACAGTGACTTTCCAGCTGATCAAATTTGGTCTGACCACAATGAAGCAACGACCTTAATATCTTTTGTGTGCCACCCCCACCCGAGACACTCAAATAGCCGGCGGTCATTGCTTCATCGTGATGCGCAAGCCCCTTCACCGCGGCAAGGTAATGATCACGAAGGGGGATGGGCACATGTACACGCACCAGAAAAATTAGTGTAGCGGCCGCTGCTAGTAGCGGCCTTAAAAATTCAGGAATCCGCCTAGAGTCCTGGACCCTGTTGGTAGTGGCGGAGAAGGCAGTCAAGCGGCCTGCAGGCAGAGATGCTGTGTGTGGGGAGTGGACTGACTTAGTCTTCGGTCGTGCAGTAGCCCTCCGTGATCCATTCCTCATTCATTTTGATAAAGGTCAGGTACTGAACACTGTCGTGACTTAGGCGACTTCTCTTCTCAGTAACTATGCCTCCAGCTGCACTGAAGGTCCTTTCTGACAGGACGCTTGCGGCAGGGCAAGAGAGAAGTTGTATGGCAAATTGGGACAGCTCTGGCCACAGGTCAAGCCTGCGCAACCAGTAGTCCAGGGGTTCATCGTCGCTTTTCGCAGAGTCTACATCCACACTCAAGGCCAGGTAGTCGGCTACCTGCCGGTCCAGGCATTGGTGGAGGGTGGATCCGGAAGGACTATGGCGAGGAGTTGGACTAAAGAACGTCCGCATGTCCGACATCACCCTGAGATCGCTGGAGCGTCCTGTTCTTGCCTGCGTGGACTTGGGAGGAGGAGGGTTACTGCCAGTGGTACCTTGATTGCGTTGTGCAGCCACATCACCCTTAAACGCATTGTAAAGCATCATCGACAGCTTGTTCTGCAAGTGCTGCATCCTTTCCGCCTTTTGTTGAGTTGGTAAGAGGTCCGCCACTTTGTGCCTGTACCGAGGGTCTAGTAGCGTGGCCACCCAGTACAGGTCATTCGTCTTGAGTTTTTTGATACGGGGGTCCCTCAACAGGCTGGACAACATGAAAGAGGACATCTGCACAAAGCTGGATGCAGAGGTACTCTCCATCTCCTCTTGCTCTTCCTCAGTGACGGGACGCAACTCCTCTTCCTCCCCCCAGCCACGAACAATACCACGGGAACGTGGAGCAGCAGAAGCCCCCTGTGATGGCTGCCGCGGTTGTTCTCCTTCCGCCGCCTCTTCCTCCTCCACAGAAACACCTTCCTCATCATCACCATCATCAGAGTCTGACTCCTCTCCTTCCCCACACGACTCCTCTTCTTCCTCCTCCTCCCCCCTCTGTGCTGCCGCCGGTGTTGTGGAAACATCGGGTTCGTGTGTAAATGGCTCCAATGAATCCTGCTGCCCTAACTCTTCTTGTTCACGCTCCTCCACAGCTGTATCCACCACTCTACGCACGGCACGCTCCAGGAAGTAGGCGTAGGGGATCAAGTCGCTGATGGTGCCCTCATCGCGACTCACCAGTTTGGTCACCTCCTCAAAGGGCTCCATGACCCTGCATGCATTTCGCATCAGTGTCCAGTTGTTGGGCCACAACATCCCCATCCTCCCAGATTGTGTCCTTGTACTGTAATGATACAGGTAGTGGGTGACGGCTTTCTCCTGGTCTAGCAGGCGAGAGAACATCAGCAGGGTGGAATTCCAGCGAGTCGGGCTATCGCAAATCAGGCGTCTCACCGGCAAGTTGTTTCTACGCTGAATCTCTGCAAAGCGTGCCATGGCCTTGTAAGAGCGCCTGAAATGCCCACACAACTTCCTGGCCTGCTTCAGAACGTCCTCTAAGCCTGGGTACTTGGACACAAATCTTTGCACGACCAGATTAAGCACATGTGCCATGCAGGGTATGTGTGTCAGCTTTCCCAAATTCAACGCAGCAATGAGATTGCTGCCGTTGTCACACACCACGTTGCCGATCTCAAGCTTGTGCGGGGTCAGCCATTGCTCCACCTGTTTGTTAAGAGCAGCCAGGAGAGCTGCTCCAGTGTGACTCTCCACTTTCAGGCAAGACATGTCTAACACTGCATGACACCGTCGCACCTGGCATGCAGCAAAGGCCCTGGGGTGCTGGGGCTGTGTAGCTGGGGAGGAGATGGCGGCACCAGCCAAGGAGGAGGAGGAGGAGGATGACGACAGCGAAGCGGTGATAGCAGGTGGAGAGGAGGTGGCTGGAGGCCTGCCTGCAAGCCGTGGAGGTGTGACAAGTCGGTCCTCTGCGCAGCCACGTACTCCCTGCTTGCTGCCATCGGTCACCAGGTTGACCCAATGGGCTGTGTATGTAATGTAGTGGCCCTGCCCGTGCTTGGCAGACCAGGCATCCGTGGTCAGGTGGACCCTTGACCCAACGCTGTGTGCCAGAGATGACACCACTTGCCTCTCAACTGCACGGTACAGTTTGGGTATGGCCTTTTGAGAAAAATAATTGCGGCCTGGTATCTTCCACTGCGGTGTACCAATGGCCACAAACTTACGGAAAGCCTCCGACTCCACCAGCTTGTATGGTAATAGCTGGCGAGCTAATAGTTCCGCCACGCCAGCTGTCAGACGCCGGGCAAGAGGGTGACTGGCAGACATTTGCTTCTTCCGCTCAAATACTTCCTTCACGGACAGCTGGGTACTGCTGTGGGCAGAGGAGAAGGAACCGCTCAAGGGAAGAGGCGGTGTGGAGGAGGGTGGCTGTGAAGGTGCAAGGGAGAAAGTGGATGAAGACGATGCACCTGAAGGAGGAAGAGGAGAAGGAGTTTGGCTTGTCTTTTGAGGAGTGCTGCTTTTACTCAGGTGTTCTTGCCATAGCTGTTTGTGCCTTCTCTCCAGGTGCCTTCGTAAGGCACTTGTCCCTACGTGAGAGTTGGCCTTTCCACGGCTCAATTTTTGCTGGCAGAGACAACAGATGGCTTTGCTCCGATCTGAGACACACACGTGAAAAAATTTCCAAACCGCTGAGCCCCCCTGGGGTGATGGCGCTACGGTGGCATCAGCAGCAGCTGACGTTGAAGGGCATGTGTGCTCCCTGGCCATAGCTGGCGATACATGGCACCGGACACTGCCCCCAGCTGTTTCTAAGGACGAGCTCCCTCTGCTTCTATCATGGAGTCGTCTCCTCCTACTCCTCTCTGACTCCTCCTCTGAACTGTCCCCCTGGTCATCTCCTCTACCGGGAACATATGTGGTATCCGTATAATCGTCATCATAATCCTCCTGGCCAGCTGCGCTTTCCTCAGACACCTCCTCAAGTGCACCAACTTCAGGTGGTCCACCATCATCCCCATCCACACACGTTACGTCCATACTATCGCCACCTAACTCAGACGTATGAGGTGGTGTACCTGCGCCTTCTTGTTGTTGTTGCAGTAGTGGCTGGGAATCAGTGATTTCACCACCACCACCAAACAACTCCTGCGAAGTGTCAAATGCAGCGGATGTGGTGCTTGTTGTAGCGCTGGTGGCTGCGGGAGATGAGGTGTTCTGTGTTAAATACTCAATCACCTCCTCACGATTTTGGGAAGTGATGGCACGTGCCTTCTTCTGAGCACTGTATTTTGGGGCAGGTCCGCATGAAATCACAGCAACACCATCTCGCACAGCCACAGACCTGCCGGTGCCTGGTGGCCTTCCTCTGGGTCTGCCTCTACCTCTTCCTCTACCTGGTTTGTCCATTTTGTCCATCTCGGGGGTATGCTAGCTATATGCAGTGAGGTGGGTTCTCACTCAACACAACAGGTAGTTAGATGCAGTGAGGTGGCCAGGTGGGTTCACACTCAACACAACAGGTAGTTAGATGCAGTGAGCTGGGTTCACTCAACAGTAAAGGTACTTAAGATGCAGTGAGGTGGGTTCTCACTCAACACAACAGGTAGTTAGATGCAGTGAGGTGGCCAGGTGGGTTCACACTCAACACAACAGGTAGTTAGATGCAGTGAGCTGGGTTCACGCAACAGTAAAGGTACTTAAGATGCAGTGAGGTGGGTTCTCACTCAACACAACAGGTAGTTAGATGCAGTGAGGTGGCCAGGTGGGTTCACACTCAACACAACAGGTAATTAGATGCAGTGAGCTGGGTTCACTCAACAGTAAAGGTACTTAAGATGCAGTGAGGTGGGTTCTCACTCAACACAACAGGTAGTTAGATGCAGTGAGGTGGCCAGGTGCGTTCACACTCAACACAACAGGTAGTTAGATGCAGTGAGCTGGGTTCACTCAACACAAGGCTAGGTATATGCAGTGATGAGGTGGGTTAAGTAAACACAACAGGTACTGGGTAGTTAGATGCAGTGAGCTGGGTTCACTCAACAGTAAAGGTACTTAAGATGCAGTGAGGTGGGTTCTCACTCAACACAACAGGTAGTTAGATGCAGTGAGGTGGCCAGGTGGGTTCACACTCAACACAACAGGTAGTTAGATGCAGTGAGCTGGGTTCACTCAACAGTAAAGGTACTTAAGATGCAGTGAGGTGGGTTCTCACTCAACACAACAGGTAGTTAGATGTAGTGAGGTGGCCAGGTGGGTTCACACTCAACACAACAGGTAGTTAGATGCAGTGAGCTGGGTTCACTCAACAGTAAAGGTACTTAAGATGCAGTGAGGTGGGTTCTCACTCAACACAACAGGTAGTTAGATGCAGTGAGGTGGCCAGGTGGGTTCACACTCAACACAACAGGTAGTTAGATGCAGTGAGCTGGGTTCACTCAACAGTAAAGGTACTTAAGATGCAGTGAGGTGGGTTCTCACTCAACACAACAGGTAGTTAGATGCAGTGAGGTGGCCAGGTGGGTTCACACTCAACACAACAGGTAGTTAGATGCAGTGAGCTGGGTTAACTCAACAGTAAAGGTACTTAAGATGCAGTGAGGTGGGTTCTCACTCAACACAACAGGTAGTTAGATGCAGTGAGGTGGCCAGGTGGGTTCACACTCAACACAACAGGTAATTAGATGCAGTGAGCTGGGTTCACTCAACACAAGGCTAGGTATATGCAGTGATGAGGTGGGTTAAGTAAACACAACAGGTACTGGGTAGTTAGATGCAGTGAGCTGGGTTCACTCAACAGTAAAGGTACTTAACATGCAGTGAGGTGGGTTCTCACTCAACACAACAGGTAGTTAGATGCAGTGAGGTGGCCAGGTGGGTTCACACTCAACACAACAGGTAGTTAGATGCAGTGAGCTGGGTTCACTCAACAGTAAAGGTACTTAAGATGCAGTGAGGTGGGTTCTCACTCAACACAACAGGTAGTTAGATGCAGTGAGGTGGCCAGGTGGGTTCACACTCAACACAACAGGTAGTTAGATGCAGTGAGCTGGGTTCACTCAACACAACGCTAGGTATATGCAGTGATGATGTGGGTTAAGTAAACACAACAGGTACTGGGTAGTTAGATGCAGTGAGCTGGGTTCACTGAACAGTATACAGTAAAGGTACTTAAGATGCAGTGAGGTGGGTTCTCACTCAACACAACAGGTAGTTAGACTTAGATGCAGTGAGCTGGGTTCACTCAACACAACGCTAGGTATATGCAGTGATGAGGTGGGTTAAGTAAACACAACAGGTACTGGGTAGTTAGATGCAGTGAGCTGGGTTCACTCAACACAAAGCTAGGTATATGCAGTGATGAGGTGGGTTAAGTAAACACAACAGGTACTGGGGTATATGCAGTACTGGGTAGTACAATGTGCATCTCCCTGTCACACACACAGGCAGTCAGTCACTGAATGTGCTGGGCTGCTGGCAGTGGCACACACACTATCAATTAGCAAGGCTGTGCATGCAACAAAAGTGTCAGAAAAAAAAATGTACAGGTTGAGCTCTGAAAAGAGCTGTTGCTGGGTGCTTTAAAAGCAATATTAATCAGTCAGGAACAAGCAAAGCAGCCTAGAACCTAACTAATCTGTCCCTAAGAGAAAAAGTCTGCAGCAGCTGTCCCTTTCCTCTCTTTAGCAGGCACACGAGTGACTGTAATGGCCGCCGGAGGCTGCCTTATATAAGGGGGGGTGGGGCTCCAGGGCTTACTGTAGCCTGAATGGCTACAATGTGCCTGCTGACTGTGATGCAGAGGGTCAAAGTTGACGCTCATAGTGCATTATGGGGCGAATCGAACTTCCGGAAAAGTTCGCCTGGCGCAGGCGAACGCGAACCCCCAATGTTCGCCTGGAACCGTTCGCCGGCGAACCGTTCGGTACACCTCTAGTCAGGGATAAAATAAAATTGTCCTAATGTGGGGTTGTTCCAAATAGGAGTATTAGGAGATAATCTATTGGATGGGGTATTACACCAGGAGTGTACAATATTCCAGGCCTCGATTACAACTTTCATGGTTAAAGTTAGAGGATAGGGAGCCTTTAATCCCCTGTACAAGAGCTGAGCGAGAGCCTCAAACGATCCCAAACACGCCGCCTCCAATACTGTAGCTAAATTAGATTGATCCTGAACAAGCCACCAGTGCGCCGTCACCAATTGACTAGCCAGGTAGTATTTGTAGAAGTTAGGGAAGGCAAGCCCTCCTTCTGTCCATGGTCTCTGTAACTTCTTTAAACTAATTCAGGGAGTTTTGTTGTCCCAAATGAAGCTACACATTAGTGAGTTAATTTGCGCAAAGAAGCTTTTATTTAGCCGTATGGGAGAGTTTCTGAACAGGTATGTATATTTAGGTAATAGCTTCATTTTTATAAGGTTAATTCTGCCTATAAGGGACAAAGGGAGGAATTTCCAGCTAGCCAATTTATGTTTGGTTTCTTGGAGTAATGGAAGGAGGTTGTCGTGATAGAAGTCAAGGGTATTATGGGATATCCAAACTCCCAGGTATTTAACTTTGCTGACTGAGTCTAATGGTGTTTGTAGTTGGGAATTTGGAGTAAGAGGAAGTATCTTTGATTTATACCAATTAACATGTAAACCCGACAATGGGGTAAAGGATTCAAAAATAGCGAGCGCTCCCTTTATAGAGTTATTAGGGTCTTCAAGATAAAGCACCATGTCGTCGGCATAGAGGGATACCCTCTCCTCCAGCCCCTCCCCCCCTCACTCGAAAGCCCCTCAAAGAATTGTGTTGGCGTATTGCCATTGCTATGGGTTCAATGGCTATTGCAAAGAGGGCTGGAGAGAGAGGGCACCCCTGCCTAATGTATTTGCATGTGTTTTTTATATGTATTTTGGACCCTAATTGCCTGTTTCTGCATGATAATATTTGCATTTGTCTTTGCATTTTTATGAAGAAGATACCTGAAAATAACACAGGGATGGCATTTATTCATAACTGCAATGTGTTTTCATAATGAACTTACGATAACTACTACTACATTTAAAAACGGGCTCTAGGTTTGTCACTGCCGTGCACACACCCGCCCGCGGCGCACGCACCCGCCCACCGCGAACACACACACGACCGCCTGGCCCCCGCCCTCTGGCTCATCCTGCATCCTGTCCCAACGGCGTTCAGTGCAGGACATGTGCAGTAGCGCAAAAGAACTGACACAGGGACAGCATGCAGGGACACTTGTACGTTATTAGGTAGGATGATGGAAAAACATTAAAATGCAGCATGCAATGCTTTCACCAATTGAAAATAAAAAGCAATGCATGGACTTTCACAATTGTGAAAAACTGAATAAGTGGTAAGAAGCCCTAATTAAAAAAAAATGGATAGTGTAGTGGGTAAGTGCACCACCTTTTACCAGGTGGAGCCAGTATTTACACAGTGAGGAGTTCTCGAGCAAGACTTCCTAATGCCCCAGGGTGGCCTGGGGTATTAGGAAATAATGCAGTTCAGCCATACACTGGACTCGGAAGTGCAACAATATAAAGCCATGCTTTTTAAAGCATGCTGTGCGTTACTGTTGTGCGCGTTTACATTTACAGTGAAGCGTATTTTGTATGAATTGTATGTTGCATCACACATGAAATGCACAATGCGACTTACTTTCCGTCGCTTGCAATCATGTTTTTACAGTGTGAAACTAGCTTTAAAGTGTGCCCGAGGCAGAGTTGGCAGAGTAATTGGGACACAGAGGCATGTTAGATAGTAAATTACATACCTCTGTGTCCTCTTGGCATGCCCTCCCCCTTCCCATATTGCAGACAAGAAGCTTGTCAGCAACTTTGCAAAGGTAGGGGCATTCTTTGCAGGTGAGGTATGCCCTCTCCATTGTCAAATATGCCCCTTCCCTGCCTCTCTGTGCCCATTCACTGCCTCTCCCTGCATCTTGCTCTCCTTTCTGTGGTCTGCAAGATAAGCTCGGGAGCGGCAGTAAGCAGCACTACCTGTTCTGTCTGGCTGCCCAGATTAGGTGGTATGTTTATTTTGCAGGTTTGCCATCATCTCAGGTTCTCTTTACAGCCAGTTATTTAAAAAAAACACATACTCATCAGGTTTTAAAGTATATATTCAGTTAATGTCCTCAGAAGTAGATCTGATGCCAGTTATGTTGACCAGTGATGTAATTCGGCATCAGTCACAATGTCCCATTATCTGCCAATCTGTAATCGATGAGATGCTGAGACCAAACCGAATCTGCAGTGTTTCCCTGCAATTGAGCTGCACGGGGAAACGCTGCCTATCTGTTTGCTGTGAATCTGGACAGCATGCTGCAGTTCTGCAGCACGCAGCCGAATCACTATAGCACAGCACGACTTAGCGATTCGGGCTGGGGCTACGTAGAAGAACAGGAGCCGCGGGGAGAATCAGAAACGTCCGCAGCTCCGAGTGGAAACCAGCTCTGAGACGGGCAATCCCAGGATTTGTTTCCCCCTGGAGGTCTAGCCCTAAGGTTAAATACATTAAAAAGGGCGTCAATCATACATTATGAAGCCTGTTCAAATGTTGGAAAGGCATGAGGATCATGATTAAAGAGACTCCGTAACAAAAATTGCATCTTGTTTTTTATCATCCTACAAGTTCCAAAAGCTATTCTAATGTGTTCTTGCTTACTGCAGCACTTTCTGCTATCACAGTCTCTGTAATAAATCAATGTATCTTTCCCCTGTCAGACTTGTCGGCCTGTGTCTGGAAGGCTGCCAAGTTCTTCAGTGTTGTGGTTCTGCTATGAACTCCCCCTTCCAGGCCCCTATATGCACACTGCCTGTGTATTATTTAGATTAGAGCAGCTTCTCTCTTCTCTCTTATATTTTACAAGCTGGATAAATCGTCCTCTGAGCTGGCTGGGCTTTCACATACTGAGGAAATTCAGACAAGGGCAAAGCTGTTTGCAGGAAGAAAAGAGCAGCCTGAAACTTCAGTGCATGAGAGATGCAGGGGGAAAGAAACACACAATGATCTCTTGAGATTCAAAAGGAAGGCTGTATACAGCCTGATTGTGTATGGATGTATTTTCTATGTGTGGACATACTGTACATCAACCTACTTCCTGTTTTGGTGGCCATTTTGTTTGTTTATAAACAAACTTTTTAAAACTGTTTTTAACCACTTTTAATGCGGCGGGGAGCGGCGAAATTGTGACAGAGGGTAATAGGAGATGTCCCCTAATGCACTGGTATGTTTACTTTTGTGCGATTTTAACAATACAGATTCTCTTTAAGACCCAATAATCCCACAAAGTTTTCCAAGAACCATTGCTAATGTTTGTTTCTGTTGAACACAGGCAGAACATTCAATTTTCAGGATAAAATGCTTTCACATGTAGCAGCAACACTAGTATTGACCATTAACATCTCTTTATTGCCTTGGTTCCCATGCAATTTCTTGTGCACCTATTGTTTTTAGTTTGCAATCTGCACTACACACTCCCTCTTTCAAGTCCTTTCCAGTACAATTTCCGTTTTCATCTGCCGAGGATGTAATCATTTTATCTTTTGATTAGCTGCTGCAAAGCTAGCTACTTGAGGATTGACCGAGGAAGACGATCTACTTCAAGTCTGATTACTGACTGGTTGTTTAGCAGCCACTTACAGAAAGCCCTGTGTGATGTGTGTTTCAGCAAAGCCTAAAGTCTCATACACACACTCAATTAATGTTGCTCTTAAAAATCATTGATCAATGTTTAGGAAATTTAACAGGGAACAAGCACTGTGCAGACATGCTGCTCAGCTATAGCCAGGCAACATGTCCAGTTCTGTAGTGAAGGGCAAAAGGCCGACAGACAGCAAACGAGAGTGGATCTGCTGCAGAGGATCACTAAACAACACTGTGGGCACACATGCCTCCCAGTGGGCGGTTTTGCCGGGCTATCTTGGGTGTGGAGGTTCCGTCCTGTGTACCTCTAGGACACCAGAAAAAGCTTTATGGAGGTAGAAGGGTGGAAGCACTAGACCACCATGGAAAGCTATATGGAGGGGGAAACCACTACATTACTAGAGATGGCCCGAACGGTTCCCGGCGAACGGTTCCCGGCGAACTTCGGTGTTTCGCGTTCGCCAGCGAACGTGAACTTTTCCGGAAGTTCGGTTCGCCCCCATAATGCACAATTAGGGTCAACTTTGACCCTCTACATTACAGTCAGCAGGTACATTGTAGCCAATCAGACTACACCAGGGCAGTTTGTAGGCTAAATTTCACCCAGTTCGAGAGTCTCACCTCTGGCTGGGTCTAAGTGGAGGAGGTAGGAGGATATAGGCAGGCAGACAGGCAGGCGGCTGCAGCTGACTGTGACCACGGTGGCGGGCGGCATTAGGAGGAGCGAGCCGGGCTGCAGGCACTCACTGTGTCTGTGCTGGCGCTGCTAGTCGCTCTCTCAGAGTGAGTCTCTCTAGACTCTACTCTGGCTCTGTCCACGCACACACCATGGGTCGGGTCGGGCGGGCGGCCGTGGTAGTCTCACACGCTGAGGCTGTGGCTCCTCCCCCCGTCAAGCGTGATGTGAGGTCAGGTGGGCTGCCTGTTTCCCCATTGGGCTGCGCCGACGTCTACATGTGACGTCAGGCACAGCCGCCCGCCCCGCACAGTGTGTCGCTGGGAATGGAGTGGGGAGATCCTCATCCCGGGGAGATAAGTTAGGATGGTAGACCCGCCGGCGCCTGTCAGAGGCTGGTGCCTGTGCAATGCACCCTCCCAGGCGTGGCCCTGCCTAGCAGTGACGTGACGTCACATCTTTCTGCCTGGCGCCCCCCCAATCTGTCTCTCATCGGCGCCCCGTTCAGCAGAACCGCCTGAACGGGGCAAGAAACGGCCCTGGACTACACTCCCTCCTGGAGCCACTCCCCCCTTATAAAAGGCAGGCACCGCCGGCCATTTTACTCTCTTGTGTGCCTGCAGTAAATAGAGAAGGGACAGCTGCTGCAAACTCTCTCATAGGGAAAGCTTAGTTAGGCTCTTGTAGGCTTGTTACCTTGCTCCTTGCTTATTCTTATTGCTAAAATAGCACCCAACAACAGCTCTTTTGAGAGCTAATCTTGTTCTTGTGATCTATTTTTTTTTCTGTGTGTCCCACTGGCACTTGTGTTGCATAGACAGCCTTGATAATTCATACTGTGTGTGTGCCACTGCCAGGCCCAGCACATTCAGTGACTACCTGTGTGTGTGACAGGTGCACATTGTAATACCCATTACTGCATATACCTACCTACCTCTTGTTCACAGTACACCCACAGGGCAGCGGCTTCCTGTAACGGCGATATGTATCGCCGTTACTATGGTAACCGAGCCCTGCCTCCTTCCGCATCACACAGAGCAGCCGGAGATACGCTGCTAGAATAAACACATGCGCCGGAGAGGGGAGAGCGGCCGCTGCTAAGGTAATAACAGCGGCGGCCGCGGGGACGGGCGGGAGGGGGAGAAGAGGACGGCACACCAGGCAACGTTCCGCGGCACACTACACTGGTTGAAAAACACTGCCCTAAAAGACTGGAAGCTGTAATTGCAGTAAAAGGTGGTTCTACAAAGTATTGACTCAGGGGGCCGAATAACTATGCACACACCACTTTGCAGTTATTTATTTGTAAAAAATGTTTGGAATTATGTATGATTTTCGATCCACTTCTCACATGTACACCATTTTGTATTGGTCTTTCATGTGGAATTCCAATAAAATTGATGCATGTTTGTGGCAGTAATGTGACAAAATGTGGAAAAATTAAAGGGGGCCGAATACTTTTGCAACCCACTGTACAGCAGGGCCTTGAAAGTCCTCATTTTGGTGACTACCTCGGGATGTGCATGCCATGCCTGCTGCCTTCCTTGGATGTGTGGCCGTTCCTGCTCCTTTGCCCACAGCGTGCCTGCTGCCTTCCTTGGATGTGTGGTGGTGGTAGCCGTTTCTTAGGCTCCCACTCCGGACTGGAATTGAACCAGGATTCCCTGGCCCTTACCCGTGGTCACTCACAATGGCAGACTTGCCCTCTATAAAATATTCTCGTTGCAGGTACTGAACAGCAAGCAGAACAAGTATTTAAAAAATAGATGTAATCTTTAACAATGGCAGAGAAAGAACCATTGAAAGTTGATAAGGCAGTCAGACATTACCTGACATCACTGAGTGAGGACGAGCAATCTCACCATGGTGCGCACCAGTCCAGCATGGCCGTCACTACACAAACAGCTGTTTGCGGTGCGTTACAAAGTGAGTTTGGTGTGTCAGTGTGAAGCAGTACTCTAACTACACTCCCTGATTGATGTATACACATGCAAGATGTTTTAAAACACTTTAGGCCTGCAATTTAGCATTCAATGTGATTTCTGCCCTTAAAACGCTGCTTTGCATCCAATCTGGATTTTTCCCGGGGACTTTTGGCATGTATCCCACTCTGCCATGCCCCCTTCCAGGTGTTAGACCCCTTAAAACATCTTTTCCAACACTTTTGTGGCCAGCATACATTTTTCTAGTTTTGAAAGTTCGCCTCCACATTGAAGTCTATTGCGGTTCGCGAAAGTTCGCCCGACCTGGACTTTCGTGGTAGGTTCGCGAACCCGGTCCATCTCTATACATTACCAGGAAAAGCTATGCGGGTGTGGGGGGACCATAGTCTACTGGGAACAATTGGGAGGGGGACCTCTAGACCACTAAGGAAAGCTAAATGTGGATGGGGAGGTCATTTAGGGACTAATGTGAGTGGGAGGGGGAACCACTAGACCACCAGGAAAAGCTACACAAGGATAAGTAGACCCCTACACTACCAGGAAGTACGGGGAGTGGGTAGTGGGACCACTAGACTGCCAAGAAAAACTTCATAGGAGGGCAGCCCTTAAACTACCAGGGAAATCTATAATGGGGGAGGAGGGACTGCTAAAACACCAGTTAAAACTGTAAGGAGCACAGCATGGGGATCACTATGATGCAGGGTTGCAGACCGGGTTGAGAATTGATGGGTATAATCCATTTAATTATCTTTTGAGGAACCCCTGTTGATGTGCCGCCTAAAGATGTTTGGGGAACATGTCACCTAAATATTTTTTTGTTGGGAAAATGCTGCCTAGCTATGTTTATTGAAAGAAATGCTGCTAATTATGTTGTTTGGTGTAAATGTTGCTAAATAATATGTTTTGGGGAATAGTCTGCAGAAATGTTTCTGCTTAAATATTATCTAGAAAATACAGTATCTATCTCTTAATGTCTCCTATCTTTGGTATTTTGAGCCTGATCTTTTCTTCAAGGAGAGGAGCCACAACACTGGTAGGTTCATATACATTTGAATCTGTCCACTGGATCTAATGACCATATCCACTTTTTTTTGCAGCGATGAGCCATGTGGCAGGGACATGTTTTAGTACTTATTGTTCCTGACTCCAAAAGTCGGGAGGTAAGCTAGATTTTTGTACCAGACAGCCCAGACCAATCGTTGCTGAGTTGGTTTTTTTTTTTGTGTGTACATGGCTTAAAGGACAAGTGAAGTGAGAAGAGTATGAAGGCTGCCATATGTATTTCCTTTTAAACAATACCAGGTGCCTGGCAGCCCTGTTGACCTCTTTGGCTGCAGTGGTATTTTAATCACACACCTGCAACAAGCATGCACCTGATCTGCTGCATGCTTGTTCAGGATCTATGGCTAAAAGTATTAGAGGCAGAGGATCAGCAGGCCTGCCAGGCAACTGGTATTACTTAACCACTTATGCCTCCTGGACGTGGTGGCCACTTATGCCTCCTGGACATGGTGGTCCAGGTGGCTGCTGTGCTGCGGTTCAGCGCTTCGGCACGCTCACACGCCTGTGCGGCCCCCCAGGTAGCCCAGGGATCAATCAATGGGAACATGGTTCCTGTTACTTGATCCAAGTCCCCAGCAGAAAAACCGATGGCTTCTCATCAGAGGCCACGGTCTTTCTGAAAAAAAAAGAAAAATTCTGTCCTCTATATGCTTCCAGGAAGCTAGGAGGACTGGAAAAAAAAAACTCACTGTGGCCATCTTGTAGCCAAATAGTAAAACTACATCTACATACATTTTTTAGTACACTAAACACACATTATTACATTTAAAATTAACTGTTTAAATATGCATGTAAAGAGTGTATATTACGACCATTTTTTAAATTATAAGCTTGTAAATAGTGATGGACGCAAAACTGAAAAAATGCACCTTTAATTCCAAATAAAATATTGGCGCCATACATTGTGATAGGGACAAAATGTAAATGGTGTAATAACCACGAGAAATGGGCAAATAAAATACATCGGTTTTTATTATGGTAGCATGCATTATTTTAAAGCTATAATGGCCGAAAACTGAGAAATAATGAATTTTTTCCATTTTTTTCTTACTTTCCCTGTTAAAATGCATTTTGAAAAAAATAATTCTTAACAAAATGTACCACCCAAAGAAAGCCTAATTAATGGCGGAAAAAACAAAATATATTTCAATTAATTTTGATCATTAGTGATAAAGTTGTTAGCGAATAAATGGGAGGTGAAAATTGCTCTGTTGCATAAGGTGAAAAATCTCTGCGGGCTGAAATGGATAAAGGACCACTGTTGCGAAAATCTTAAAATTTCAAATATATGTAAACATATACAAATAAGAAGTATGTTTCTTCCAGAGTAAAATTAGTCATATGAGGTACATAACTTTTCTCGTATGTTGCTGTCACTTACAGCAGGTAGTAAAAATCTGACAGACCCGACAGGTTTTGGACTAGCCCATCTCCTCATGGGGGGTTCATACAGATTTCTTTACTTTTAAAATGCACTTATCGAATGGTAGTTGCTCCATCCAACTGCCAAAAAAGTGTACAGTGAGCAGGGAGGCTGTCCAGCATCTTTGTATAAATCTTTTTCAGGCAGTGTCTACTCTTTATAAAGAATAAAGGCCATGGTGAGAATGCCCTATGGAGAGATGGACTAGCCCAAAATCTGTCTGTAATGTCAGATTTCTACTACTTACTGTAAACGCCAGCAACATAGGAGAGAAGTAATTTATGGCTCATTTTACTCAGGAAGAAACGTACTTCCTATTTGTATGTGTTTTAAATTGTAAGATTTTTGCGACGATTCCTTCTTAAGGACCGCTCCATGCCAATAGTTGGCACAGCCCCAGGACTGCACGTCGATCGGTGTTAGGCGGTTCTGGGGCTGCCACCGCGTCCACGACTATTGGCATGGAGCGGTCCTTAAAGTGAACCTCCGGACTAAAAATCGACCCAGCAGCACTGAAAAGGCTTTGTGTTCCTTTAACAGTTTCACAGCATCAGAACTTTGTTTCTCTTATACAAGCCTCATCTTTAGCTGCACAGAAGAAAACTGCCCGGGCTTTTTTCCCCTGATGCTGTGCAAAGCATGATGGGATTTCTGATTTTGTTGTTCTCGTTCTGCTGTTTTGGTGCAATTTTTTTTATTTTTTTTTACATTTTGAATTTGACATTTAAAGCCTAGCGTGTGCAGCTGGGAGGAGTAATCAGGACACAGGATAGTTGGAACTGTGTCTCCTGCTCCTTGTCACCTCCTTTCAACCAAAAAGATGGCTGTCCCCATGACAAAGATGGCAGCCCCCATGAATCTCAAACATTTGCCTGTTCTTTTAAAACGGGGTGGGTAAGAGATTATATTACCTATGTATTCTAATTAACATAACTAATGTAACTTGATGACAGTATGTTTGTTTAGGCTGAAGTTCCGCTTTAAGAAGGACGTGTTTTGCAGGAGAGCACGCGCATCCCCGCTTGGATGACGGAGCTCCGCTCCGCCATCAGTCTCCCAGCGGCGATCGCCGTCTATTTACTGTGTGCAGCACTGCGATCTACGCCAGAGCTGTACTGGGGACAGTGGTGTCACTCGGCTGTCCCTTGGGGAGGCAAGACAGTGATCCGCTGTCATAGGCTGAAGCCTTTGACAGCCGATTGCGTTGATTGGCTGGCGGGGGGAGGGAAGGATATTTAAATAATAATAAAAAAAGGTAAAATTTATTTTTTTTAAAAATCAAATAAATATTTACCCCAATAAAATAAACATCCTGGGAGGATCATTGCCCACCAACAGAGAGCTCTGTTGGTTGGCAGAAAAGGGTGGGGGAATCACTTGTGTGCTGAGTTGTACGGCCCTGCAGTGAGGCCTTAAAGCTGCAGTGGCCTATTTTGTGAAAAAATAGATTGGTCTTTAGGGAGGTTTAAGCCCATGGTCCTTAAGTGGTAAAAACAAAATAATTATGGCAGCCTCCATATCCCTCTGGTTTCAGTTTTCCTTTAGGCTGGTTTCACAGTGGGACGTTAAAGTCCCACATTACAGCAGCCAGTAACGCAGCCTAACTCACAGCACTGTAAAATCAATGTGCTGTTTACAGTGCACAGGTTGCGTTACATAGTAACGCAGCACGTTTAAACAAAGTGCTGCATGCTGTATGTTATACTGGGCTAAGCCACGTTAGACTATTTGCACATGCTTAGTAATGCTGGAGGAGGAGGTCTCCCCTCTTCCTCCGCCGCCAGCCACATGGCTAATTAATATTCACTGCACTGTGAAGACTCGTGGTGGGACTGTAGTGTTGTCCGGATCATGAACGAATCGTTTATTTGATCCGGATCTTTTTTGTGAGTCGAATCATCCGGATCATCACAATGAAAGATTCGGTTCACAGGATGTCTGTCTGGAAGAAACTGGAACATACAGAATGTACAGTGCAGGGAAAGTCCTGTCCTGCTAGTCATTTCACCCAGTCTGCTTCCCTAGTAAAATGATTCAAATGATTCGGTTCAAAGATCCGGATCTTTTCAATGATCCGATTCAAATGATCCGAATCCTTAAAAAGATCTGGACTTCCTATCACTAACCTTGAGCGGCTGCTTTGAGAGCTGCATAACGCAGCTCAATCTGACGTCCAACTTCAACACCACCATGCGTTGCGTTTGGGGCACGTTATGCGACCATAACGTCCCCTAAAACGCAACATCTTGGTGGGAAAGTAGCCTTAAGGATGGAGATGCAGCCTACTACAATAGTCCATTTGTGACAGACACAGTGGTATAGTTATAGAGCTATAGGCCCCAATGCTAAATGTACACGGCCCCTCCCCAGCACTATATGTATAATAATCACATGATACCAACTACCAGAGGACAGCCACTGCATGTTAGAGGTGTAAACATGAAAATAAATGGTTTATTAATGATTACCACTATTCAAAGCACATGTTTAGGTGATCATTACCAGTGACTGGACAAGGGCCCCTGCACAAGGGCCCCATGCAGGCCCCTTAGATCCAGAGACCCTGGTATGGACACTATTTCTACATCCTCTATTGCTTCTGGACAGGCATATTTTTCAAATAATACTATTTTGTCCACTAAGGTTTTTTTTTATTCTACAGAACTAGAACCACAGATTAAATACATTTTAGGCTGGACATAATATATATGACAAAATAAACTTGTTTTGCATCTGATTACATTGATAAACCAAATCCAAAGAGGCGCCGTTAATAAATAACATCTAGAGCAGGGACTGTCTCTCCACATGAGGGACAATTAGGAGCTGTTTTTAGTTTTACCTCATAAATTGAAGTTCAATCAATAAATCCCAACATTTGCTTTACAGAAAACAAGGCTTTTGCTGGGGTTGTACTCTTTTTGGTTTGCACTGAGGACATAGGTCAGCCGGGTCACCACATACCCCCATGTGCAGCGAGGAGGAGAGACAATTCCCAGGTCATTTCCCTCTGTGTATCAGAGATCATTTGTGAAGAAGGTGAACACGTGCTACCAGGAAAGCTGAGCACACACAAGTGTTTTCTAACACTGGAGAATGTTAATGATCTGGCAAATCTGGAATTGACTTTTACAAATGTGTCTATTGTTGTATGTCTTAACTTGGATCTTAGCAGTATGTAGTGTTGCTGAAAGGGTAGTAACTTAGTGGTGTTATGCAGGGACATACCTATAGCCCCCATGATGAGGGCAGGGCTGGCGCTGCCATACAGGCAAAGGGGCAATTGTCCCAGGGCCTCTGCACTCTGTAAGGGCCCCTGCACTGCCAGACCCTGCTAAGTGGTCTCCACCCACTTATCCCAGGGGCCCCTGCACTGCCAGACCCTGCTAAGTGGTCTCCACCCACTGCTCCCCGGGGCCCCTCATCGGTAGCTGCATTGATCACTCACCTGTCCCAGAGGGTAGTGGCTGCACCGTCCATACAGTCTTCTGCCTCGCTGTCTGCCTCTTCTCTATGAATAATGAATAAAGAAGGGCTGTTACTTAAAGTGTTAGAGAAATATATAAATCCACCTTTACTGTAGTTCACATAGAAAACACAGACCAACCAATTAAAATGCCTGTCGTTTTTTGGAGCACTCCCATTCATCACCCACACATATTGCTATCACTCATACCCCACTCAAGTACTGGTACACTCATACCCCACTCAAGTACTGGTACTGTAGGCCAGCTTGTTATCCACTTAAGGACTGGCTGAATTTTCAATGATCTGTGCTGGGTGGGCTCTTCAGCGCCCAGCACAGATCAGGTGGCAGGCAGGGTGATCAGACTCCCCCCCCCCTTTTTTCCCACTAGTGGGATGTCCTGCTGGGGGGGTCTGATCGCCGCTGCTGCCTTGTGCCTAGCCTTGTGCTTCTCCACAGCGCTATTCCCCCCTCCCTCTCCTTCCCTCCCTCCCCTCCTCACTATAGGCGGTACAGGACAGCGATCCGTCCTGTACCACCTCAGATAGGCTTCAACCTATCAGATGCCGGCGATCCCCGGCCAATCAGAGGCCGGGGATCGCCGATCTCCTTTACGGCGCTGCAGTAACAGCAGTGCCGTACGATGTAAACACCGGATATTACTTCCTCGGGTGTTAACATTTAGCCTGCGAACCTCCGATCACGGCTCGCAGGCTAAATGTAAACACCCGGGGAAGTAATCCCCGGTGTTTACATCGTACGGCGCTGCAGTCACAGCAGCGCCGTAAAGGAAATCGGCGATCCCCGCCGTGAACTGACAGGAAACTCATAGAAACCCACATGCGACCAGCCGCCGCCTATCGGCGTCGGCTGGTCGTTAAGTGGTTATATTGAGGAGGAGAGAGGCTATCTACTAGTGCAGGGAGATAGAGGAGGCGTGGCTTTATTATGGCTTGCACAGTCGGTATGTCATCCCAAGTTATCTCACCAGTCCTTGATAACGGAATTCATCTACAGCAGCCCTCTTTTATTATGAACAAATCTCTTGGGCTGCAGTTCTCTATTTCTGTCTTTTGCTCCTTATTTTCAACCTACATATTACATTTGCAACAACCCCTCTTCCATGTCCAGCCACCCCTCAGCCAGCTGCCACCCAAGTCCTGGGCCTTTTTTTCCTTTACAGAAATCTAGCCCTGATCCTCTTGTCAGCTCTTCAATGCAGCATGTCAGTGTACAGCGGCGTTCCTTCCTAGGCTTGTCACGTGACTAGAATGCATGTCATGTGGCGCTGGGAGCCTACTAAATAATGCTGCTATACCCTTACAGGCTGCATTGCAGAGGTGACCAGAGGATCCAGCTCCAATGGTGAAGCTTTTAGTTTGGCTGGAGGGCGGAGAGGAGCTCCTAATGCTGACTAACTGCAATGACACGCTACTGGATGTACCATTGATTGATATGTATCCAGGATAGATCTGATTGCTATGATCACTGATTACAGTAACTTTGCCCTGAATAACTGTTGTTGTTGAATTGTAGAATATTTTGCTATACATCCACACCAGGTATTTGGTGTATTTAGGAGTGTTACGTTGCCACAGTCAGCTGTGTCGATCACATCTTGGTGCAATGTTACATTCCTTTTTATAGGGATTGTTTTATACACACTGAAATGCAACTTTTGATATGAAAGTTGCTTACTCTCTCCCTCCTGCTGTTACTTGCAGCTGGTGATATATCACCTAATTCCGGGCCACAGCCTGCTGCCAGACAAGCATCCCCTGCTCGTCTGCTTGACACTAGAGTTGAGCCGAAATTTTCGTAATTTCGCATTACTATAATTACGCATGCGAAATTTGCGATTACGATGCGAAATTACCGTAGCGAAATTGCCATTAAAATCGTAATTGAAAATACCGTAAGCGTAATTTTCAACGCAAAATTTTGCGTTTCGTTCATGCCGTAATTTCGCATTAAACGCTACCGTAATTTCGCGTTAAACCGTAACGCTCCGTATAATATAAAAAAGCCGCCGACTTTAAGGGTTAATAGCAAAGCCCCCTTAAATGCTAAGAGCCTCAAATTTGGAGAATATATTAAGAAGATCAGGAGGAATAAGAGGAAAATTTTTTTTTTCAAAAAGACCTTATAGTTTTTGAGAAAATCGATGTTAAAGTTTCAAAGTAAAAATGTATACATTTAAAAACCCGCCGACTTTAACGGTTAATAGCAAAGCCTGCTTAAAGTTTAGGAACACCAAATTCCTAGGGTATATTAAGGGGATCAGTGGGAATAAGAGGAAAAATTTTTTTTTCAAAAAGACCTTATAGTTTTTGAGAAAATCGATTTTTAAGTTTCAAGGGCAAAAATGTCTTTTAAATGCGGAAAATGTCAGTTTTTTTTGCACAGGTAACAATAGTGTATTATTTTCATAGATTCCCCCAAGTGGGAAGAGTTTTACTTACTTCGTTCTGAGTGTGGGAAATATAAAAAAAAAAACGACGTGGGGTCCCCCCTCCCAGACCTCTTTAACCCCTTGTCCCCCATGCAGGCTGGGATAGCCAGAATGCGGAGCACCGGCCGCGTGGGGCTCCGCACCCTGACTATACCAGCCCGCATGGTCCATGGATTGGGGGGTCTCGGAAGGGGAGGGGCAGCCAAGCTTTCCCCTCCCCCTCCGAGCCCTTGTCCAATCCAAGGACAAGGGGCTCTTCTCCACCTCCGATGGGCGGTGGAGGTGGAGGCCGCGATTTCCTGGGTGGGGGGTTCATGGTGGAATCTGGGAGTCCCCTTTAAAAAAGGGTCCCCCAGATGCCCACCCCCCCTCCCAGGAGAAATGAGTATAGAGGTACTTGTACCCCTTACCCATTTCCTTTAAGAGTTAAAAGTAAATAAACACACAAACACATAGAAAAAGTATTTTAATTGAACAAAAAACATAACCACGAAAAAAGTCCTTTAATATTCTTAATTAACCATTAATACTTACCTGTCCCTTTAAATAAATGATCCCACGCAATATCCTCGGAAATGTTCTATCAGTTACAATGTAACAAAGTTATTACAATGTAACAACTTTGTTACATTGTAACTACGCCGCACCCGACGTCACTCGCCGCTCACCCGCCGCACGGACCCGACAGAGCTCTGAGCTATATAGCTCAGAGCTCTCTAAGCATCTTTGTATTTGGGCTCCAAGGAGCCCCATTGGTCCTTAGCAGACCAATGGGGTTCCTTCTGATTTGAAGGAACCCCATTGGTCTGCTAAGGACCAATGGGGCTCCTTGGAGCCCAAATACAAAGATGCTTTAGAGAGCTCTGAGCTATATAGCTCAGAGCTCTGTCGGGTCCGTGCAGAACGCTAAGTCCCCGCCGGCTCCGCTGCCCTCCCCGCCTCTCCCACATGTCACCCACATGTCACCCACATGTGGGTGACATGTGGGTGACAGATGTGGGCGGGGTGGACAGCGGGAGCCGGCAGGGACTTAGCGTCCTGCAAGGACGCGTAAGTGTATGCGGCGGCTGAGCGGCGAGTGACGTCGGGTGCGGCGTAGTTACAATGTAACAAAGTTGTTACATTGTAATAACTTTGCTACATTGTAACTGATAGAACATTTCCGAGGATATTGCGTGGGATCATTTATTTAAAGGGACAGGTAAGTATTAATGGTTAATTAAGAATATTAAAGGACTTTTTTCGTGGTTATGTTTTTTGTTCAATTAAAATACTTTTTCTATGTGTTTGTGTGTTTATTTACTTTTAACTCTTAAAGGAAATGGGTAAGGGGTACAAGTACCTCTATACTCATTTCTCCTGGGAGGGGGGGTGGGCATCTGGGGGACCCCTTTTTAAAGGGGACTCCCAGATTCCACCATGAACCCCCCACCCAGGAAATCGCGGCCTCCACCTCCACCGCCCATCGGAGGTGGAGAAGAGCCCTTTGTCCTTGGATTAGACAAGGGCTCGGAGGGGGAGGGGAAAGCTTGGCGGCCCCTCCCCTTCCGAGACCCCCCAATCCATGGACCATGCGGGCTGGTATAGTCAGGGTGCGGAGCCCCAGGCGCCCGGTGCTCCGCATTCTGGCTATCCCAGCCTGCATGGGGGACAAGGGGTTAAAGAGGTCTGGGAGGGGGGACCCCACGTCGTTTTTTTTTTATATTTCCCACACTCAGAACGAAGTAAGTAAAACTCTTCCCACTTGGGGGAATCTATGAAAATAATACACTATTGTTACCTGTGCAAAAAAAACTGACATTTTCCGCATTTAAAAGACATTTTTGCCCTTGAAACTTAAAAATCGATTTTCTCAAAAACTATAAGGTGTTTTTGAAAAAAAAAATTTTCCTCTTATTCCCACTGATCCCCTTAATATACCCTAGGAATTTGGTGTTCCTAAACTTTAAGCAGGCTTTGCTATTAACCGTTAAAGTCGGCGGGTTTTTAAATGTATACATTTTTACTTTGAAACTTTAACATCGATTTTCTCAAAAACTATAAGGTCTTTTTCCTCTTATTCCTCCTGATCTTCTTAATATATTCTCCAAATTTGAGGCTCTTAGCATTTAAGGGGGCTTTGCTATTAACCCTTAAAGTCGGCGGCTTTTTTATATTATACGGAGCGTTACGGTTTAACGCGAAATTACGGTAGCGTTTAATGCGAAATTACGGCATGAACAAATACCCATTGTAATGCGAAAATTACGCGAAAATTACGCTTACGCGAAATTTCGCGAAATCCTTCTTCATTACGATTATGTACTTACGGCCATAATCGTAATTACACTAATTACGAAATCGTAATTAGGTCATTACGCTCATCTCTACTTGACACACTTCACAGCCCTCTGTCCACAAATAACCTAAACATCCATCCTCGACCCAACCTTATTTCTATCTATCCCACCCACAAACACATGCTCCCCCTACCCTGCGGTCTCTGGAATTCCAGATCTGTCCGCAATAATCTTACAGCAGTCCACGACCTCTTCCTCTCCAAATCCCTCACCATCCTCGCACTCACCGAGACATGGCTCACCCCCTCTGACTCTGCCGCAGAGGCTGCCCTCACCTATGGTGGACTTCACCTCGGTCACACACTGCCAGACCAGACAACAGGACCGGGGGAGGGGTGGGTCTGCGACTCTCCCCATCGTGCACCTTCCGTGTCCTCACTCCACCTCCCTCCATACAATTCACATCATTCGAGGTCCACACTATCTGCCTCTAGAATTCCTTCTCACTTTCAACCTCCTCAAAGAAGGCACCTGCAAACTAACCCGCCCACCCCCCCTGGTCGTTGGCAGTGAGACCTACGCAAGCTCAACCCTAGTGTCCTTGCTGACCCCCTCCATGCCCTCTCCTCCACTCTCCCCACTCTAACCTGTCCTAATCTTGCTGCAGCTCAGTATCACCAAACTCTCTCATCAGCCCTAGAGAAAGCTGCTCCCCCAATATTCTGCCGCAACCGCCCCCCCCCTAACACCCAGCCCTGGCGCACTACCCACACTCGTAATCACCAGAGGGTAACATGCGCCACTGAATGAAAATGGAGGAAAACTAAACTTATCCAGGATTTCCTACAGTACAAGACTAACCTGCTGCAGTTCCACACTGCCCTTACTGATGCGAAGCAGGAATACTTTACCAAGCTCATCGGAGCACAAGCTTCCAACCTCCGCGTCTTTTTGCCACTTTCAACTCCCTGCTTAAACCCACACCCCCACCGTTCGATTCCTCCCACTCTGCCACAGATTTTGCCACCCACTTCACCAACAAAATTGTCTCCATCAGTCAGAAAATATCCAATCTTCAATCTTCACCTCCTACCTCCTCCCAACCAGCTCCTCCTCCACCCTATCCTCCCCTCACCTCCTTCACTACTTCTGATGAAGTCAACCACCTACTGCAGACTTCCCATACTACAACCTCCCCCCTTGACCCCATCCCTTCTGATTTACTCCAGCCTCACTTCACGGATTTGGCCCCAGTCCTCACTACCCTGTTTAACCTCTCCCTAGCCATAGGCACCTTCCCCTCAGACTTCAATCAGGCCACTGTACTACCCCTGCTCAAGAAACCCTCCCTCAACCCCCCACTACCCTCCATCATGCCGACCTATCTCCCTCCTCCCCTTTGCCTCAAAACTCCGTTAGCATCTGGTTCACAAACGCCTGACCCAGTACCTCAATGCCAACTCACTGCTACACCCACTGCAATCTGGATTTCGGCCTGCCCACTCATCCGAAACCGCTCTAACCAAAGTGGTCAATGACCTTGCCCTAGCTAAAGCTAAAGGTAAATACTCCATTCTCCTCCTCCTTGACCTTTCAGCAGCTTTTGACACAGTAGATCACTCCTCCAGTCCCTCCAGTCCATGGGCATTCACGACCTCGCCCTGACCAGGCTTTCATCCTACCTCTCCAACCACTCCTTCACGACCTCCTTCAATGAGTCCTCATCCACCCCCAACCACCTCTCAGTGGTAGTCCCCCAAGGCTTGGTCCTTGGCCTCCAACTGTTCTCCCTATACACATCCTCCATTGGCAAGGTTATCTCCTCCATGGGTTTTAACTATCATCTCTATGCAGATGGCACCAAGATCTACCTCCACACCCCTGACATATCCCCCACTACCATGGACAAGGTCTCCTCCTGCCTATCAGCCATCTCCTCCTGGATGTCTGCTAGGTTCCTGAAACTAAATCTAGACAAAACGGAATTTATGATCTTCCCACCCCGGCCATCACTAAACCTCCTAGATGTGCATGTCACTGTTAACCACTCTACCATTCGCCCTACCTCTCAAGCCCGCTGTCTGGGAGTCACCCTGGACTCCGCACTCTCCTTCACTCCTCACATCCAAAAGCTCACAAAGTCCTGCAACTTCCACCTTTGTAACATCTGCAAGATCCGCCTTTTCCTGACCTCTGTCACCACCAAACTCCTCATCCATGCCCTCATAATTTTCCGCCTTGACTACTGCAATGACCTTCTGTCTGGTCTCCCTATGACCCAAATAGCCCCGCTGCAGTCCATCATGAATGCGCCATCCAGAATTATCCACTCCTCCCATCGCTCCACCACCGCAGCTCCCCTCCGTGAATACCTCCACTGGCTTCCTATCCAGTCCAGAATTAGATTCAAGATACTATGTCTGACCTACAAATCTGTCCAACCTACGTTTCCCATCTCACTCAGAGGTACACACCTAGCCGCTCACTCCGCTCCTCCAATGAACTTCGCCTACCCCCCCCTCCTGCATCACCCAGTCCCATGCATGCCTCCAGGACTTCTCAAGAGCTGCTCCAACACTATGGAACTCCTTACCTCCACCCATTAGGGCAGCCCCCTCCTTCAACATCTTCAAGAAGGCCCTCAAAACTCACCTTTTCACTCTGGCCTATCCCCCCTTACAAGTGCTCTAAACCTGCAGCTGAACTCTGATCCCCTACCTTTCATGTCCCTACCTCTCCCTCTAGATTGTAAGCCTATGGGCAGGGTCCTCCTTCTTTTGTGTCCTACCTGACCATGCACCTCCATTACTGTGCACCCATGCTATGCATTTGAGTGAACTCAAATTGCCTAATCTCCATGCTCCCCTCCAGTGACTGACTAAGCATTACCTTGTACTCATACTGTGCCGCGTGATCTAGTTTTTCTTGTATTCCTGTATTGTCATATTGCTGTATGTCTCCCCTAAATATTGGTTGTAACCTAAACTAATGTCCAGCGCTGTGTAATATGTTGGCGCTTTATAAATACAATAAATAAATAAAATAAATGTTATATTTTGAGCTATAGTGACGCAAGTTTTGGCATTTTAATTTTTTTTCCTTTGACATAGCTTATTTAGAAAAATGCCTACTCCCCAATAAAAATGTGGGTTTTCACTTAAACAAATCTACCTGAGTTGTGCAGCATTATCTTTTGAGATGTATGCATATAGAATAATATAAGTAAGCTTAAAGAGAAACCGTAACCAAGGATTGAACCTTATCCCAATCAGTAGCTGATACCCCCTTTCCCATGAGAAATCTTTACCTTTTCTCAAACGGATCATCAGGCTGATATTGTGGTGAAACCCCTCCTACAGTGTGATGTCAGCACCAGGGTCCTGACATCACACTGCGGGAGCCTTTTTGCATTGTGGGAAATAACAGCTGTTTCCAATTGCCAAAAATGCATCATCTCTATCCACAGACATCACCTGCCAGCAGTAAAGATGTCACCATGTGGGGGGTAAACACAGTGAAAATGTTGCCAAATGATAAATGTCAGAATGTAAATCAGGGAGAGAAAACATTTTACAATGGTCAAACATTGACTAAATCATTTATAAATAATGATTGTAAAAATTAAGCACTTTTTTCATTACATTATTTTCACTGGAGTTCCTCTTTAAATAATGTTTGTCCAATTTCTTATTATTGTATAGAACTGTGAGGACTGCCTTTTCCTTTGTATAAGTGCACTTTAAATGTGTTGTCATTAGTGTTGTAATAAGCAATATCATGCAACAGATATGATAAATTCCCTATGGTGTATATTACTACACAGCTAAACCAGTCACAGTTGAATATTAAAAGGAAGTATGTTGACTCCCCTGTTGACTATCCTCTAGGACACAACTGATAAGGGCCAGAGTTTGTTTTGGACTGTATCCCAACCCTGGACCAAGGGCAGATAATAGTTTCATCACAACATGAAATATTCCATTTTACAATTCACAGGTAGATATATGGCAGGTCTTTATAATATCTTCCAGTCAGAGCATTTTGGTGTCATCTGTGTGTGAGCAGTGAGCACATCAAATATTTCAGACAGACAGTTTTTTAGTCTTGCTGTTGTGTGACACAGTCCAGGATCTGCTTTAAATTCTTTTATTCCATTTTTAAACTGCACTTAAAGTGACAACAAAAAGGCACAGTGAAGATCTGGAGCCATGAAAACCATCATTGCAGCATACTCCCGACATCTGGGTGGTAAGTTGTCCTAACATGCACTTTACATGAATTAGATGCCTGCAGTCCGGTCATTAGCCAAATACAAATACTCCTCCACAAGGTGTGATACATGATCCTATTGATCAATCCATGTAGTGAGAGATTGACAAGTGTGTTTATATACCTCAGAATAAGATGACTCTACTTTTTGGTAATAAAGATCACCGTTTATTTGTTCATCATATTTATAAAACTACAGAAAACTTTTAAATATCACTTTTTCCATCTGATATATATATACAGTATATATATATATATATATATATATATATATATATATATATATATATATATATATATATATTCTCCAATGTTCAGAATATTACCGTGTTTATAAAGAGGTAGATTGACTTGCTCACTAAAGGAAATCTCCTTTTCAACATGTTGAGAGTTTAAGCAGCACAGTAAAGAGGGGAGAGTAGAGTGACGTTTTCTCAAATAGTTGTTCCCCACTTGAGGTATTTCTTCCCACCTTTTGGTCACTTCAGTGCACGTTTATCATTTTGTTTTGTTTTTTGTTCTTCTTTTTTTGTTCTTACATTTTTTTAAACACTTTTTGAGCTTTAAAGGGAACTTTAACTGAGAGGGATATGGATGTTTCCTTTTAAACAATACCAGTTGCTTTGTCATTCCTGCTAATCTCTTTGGCTGCAGTAGTGGTTGAATCACACCTGAAACAAGCATGCAGCTAATCCAGTAGTCAGACTGGATTAGCTAGGATATTTGCAGTAACGTTTCTCTGCTTTTTCCGGTATCCTTCTCTGTGAAAAATGACAATTCTCTCCATTATAAATCTGGTGTACAAATGTGGTGAATTGTTTTGAAAACTGTTGAGTAAAAAGGTATACGCAAATCAAGATTTTCTTTACCTTAATAAACAGATCTTTTATGATGAGTGTGTTTTCACTCTTAAACAAAGCCATCTTTCAAATAATCAGTTTAATGATTCAGGCACAATGATCAGAAGCTAAATTGTTATTGGACTTGTGTGTTACCCCAAACAAAATGATCATTCAACGATCCTGCAAGTTCCTGTTTCCATCAACTCTTTTAAGAGAGCCTACCACTTTAAAGATGCAACCAAAACTAAATGTAGTAAGCCTTTTTTAAGCCTTACAGAAACAATTGTTCTGTTGTAGAAATGTATTGCATAGTGTATTGCCAATTTAAAGAAATCTAGTTTGACCATTGAGACATGTTTACCCACCTACTAATGTATAAAATATGTGAGAAGATACCATGTAGCACAGATAGAAGGATCGGGTGGATGCGTCTAAAATATTGATGACACCTTTCGCAGGTCATGGCTCACTTCCTCAGGCTAATACAAAAAAAATGCCTTAGCAGAATAAAGGGGCCCATACACTGGTCGATTTCAGCCATCGATGGATCGATCGGTTCTATAGATTCGATTGATCAGAAATCGATTTTATCAAATTCCCAGATCGATCGATTTGCGACCGATTTCGATCGATTCGATCTATCTGACAGGGTGGAAAATCTAGGTCGCTCTGCTGTGGTCAGCAGATCGATGGCCCATTGAGTTGCAGTGGATCTA